>NW_010180668.1:21680-38406 GCF_000695765.1 Mesitornis unicolor | reverse complement strand
AGGATCTTTAATACATCACTATGCATAGGTAGGTGGTGAACAGAAAAGTTTCAGAATGCATACAGCAATACATCAGAAGAAAGCAGACAAACAAGCCCTCAATTAATTAAAAACCCTCCCTTTCTTTTAAAGGAACTGGTGAGGCTCTGAACAAGCAATATAATAACTACATAATACTCAGTATTTTTGTATTACATATATACAGAACCATTAACAGCATCTGCCACAGAGCTAGGCCTCAATAACTAACAGACAATGATCGATGAATGAATAGAGGAAGAACAGGCCTATGATCTGAAACCCTGAAAGGTTCCAAAAATCTCAGGAGAATAAACATGTTGAATTCAGGAAAGAGACTGCTAGGTGATTTCACTACCATTTCAGTTACCTTAAGGAAAAGTGCAGCTCTTTTGAGTGACCCAGATGGTTTGCCCCTGGGAATTCACTTGAATATTGGTCCTTCCTTTTATGGATCATCTCCAGAAAAAGTACTGGAAGGAAAGATCTGCTGTTTTAAAAGTCTGTCTGTTCTACAGGAAAAAACAATGAGATATTCTCTCTCATTCTCTCATCAAGGACATCCTGAAAGCAGGCAGGAAGCACTCAGCTTGCTTCACCAAATGTACAGCACATTAGAGAATCCAGAAGAAACATTAAAAAAAGAGATGCTGGCTGCTTTCCTCCCCTCTAGATTATGATACCACAGGAGAGAACAAGTCTCCCAGAACTGGAACTTGGTCCCATTATGAATGTGATGTGTTGGACCTACATATGCAGAAAAGTAAGATAAATAGTTGGGTGACTGATGCGCATATACAACTGTTCTTTTGCACGCAAAAACTGTGTCATTACATTCATTTCACTTGCACGTTATATCCTAATTGACTATTGTATCAGAAAATCTCACCCAGAGGATGATGAATTTTTGCCATATTTACAGACATCATCTTATCCTTAAAGTTTTCAGTGATTTGGTGTCTTGTTATTTATTTATTTTGTCTTCCGATATTTCTGCACAGACTGGAATTACAGGAATTTCTAACTGCTTGATATAGCTTTACCATAATCCAAGAGTTTTAAAAACATGAATAATATTTATCATAGGAAAAGAAGGAATAAAAGACATTTCAAAAGGCAAATTATGATTCAAGCTTTTTGCTGAGACAGTTTTTATTGGTACACTTAGATAAGAAATGGCATAACTATATATGACAAACTATAACAGGTTCCTCTACATAAAGGAATAATAAGTGTCTGCCCTGACCTCAACAAAGCAGTGTTTTTCTAGTGAAGGTGTCCACCAGCAGCAGTCCAGAGAAGAAATACCAAGATTCATCATTGGTGTTGCTAGTTTGGAAGTTTCCTTTCTGTCAAAATGCTTTCAGTGACAGTTCATCTGCATTGGTCTCCATCTTTTTCTTCTTTGTCTCCCAAGGACATATTGCCCTCCTGGTGAAATGTGTATGTACAGCTCAGAACTTTGAAGCCTACTGACAAGTCATCACCTGCACTATGTTACAAAGGGTTTTCCAAGAGGTTGACATTTGGTTCCAAAATCTGCAGGCCCATCCTAGGGTACGTGGCACTCCTTTGATACAAGATCCTTCCAGAAACTTCAGTAGAACTGCACTTCATATAATTCAAACTGAGTGAATTTAGTAACAGGTGCCCTCAGCTTTGAAGACAGATGCCTCATAAATAGCATCCACACGTTAGAAATCTGAAGGACTTCTAAGGACTTCACAAAGTATAAAAGGAAACAACATTAGTACATGGTCTGGAGGAATCTGGTGCCAAAAAAAGAGCAGATATTAAAATCAGAGATCAGAAAGCAGTAACAGTTGTTCTGAATAGTTACTACAGTGTTAGGCATTGGGGAGCTGTAAATCTTCCTCAGCCATTCTTGCTGCTATCTTGCTGCATTCTTGCTGCTAATTTTCCTACATTGCCGTTAATACCCAAGCTACTGTACTAACTTAATTTTACTTTATTGCACTGCTTTTCCAGCTCTTCTAATGAGATAAACATTTCTGAAGTGTTGAAACTTGAGGTGAGTGACAACAATTTGCAAGACAGACCAGACACAGAGCATGAACTGCACAAGTTACAAACAAAAGGGAGGAAAGGGAAAAAAAGTATATTTTGCATGCCTTGGAGTCAGACTAGAGAAGAAGGACCCCAGTTCTTACTGCTGACAGGTACTTGAGATAGTGGGGAGCTGCCTCAGCTCATGACCATTCATAAAGTTTGGCTCCAAGACAAAGCTGGCTTTCTGATTACATTACAAGAGGATGGCTGCCTTTGTGGTTCAGGTACTTGAACCGTGTTCAGGAGGATGACCAGCTTAAACGTCATGAGTGGCTTTTTACAGAAAATGTAGAAAATGCCTACATTTGTGAGGAGAGCATGCCATGGAAAGCAAGTTTATTTAGTAGTGCTATGTCCAGAAGCAATACAGCTGTGAAAGTACAGAGCTTTGCTAGGGTAGATATTCTGTCTCATTCAGAGGAATCTTAGTTCACTTTATGGCACCCTTACTCTGGACAGAAGAGTCATCATCCCTCTCTGCTCCTCCTTTGCCTGTTTCTAAAAGAAAGGAGAATTTCTTCTCCAGTCCTTTTTCTGGAGCTCTTCTCCACTTCATCTTTGTTCTGCAATATTATCTAATTTCCAATTGTTTACCACAATACTAGATACTAAGATACTTCAACTACTATTACTTTTTATCTTGTTACCTTTTACTAAAACATATTATTACCTCCAGCTTCTCACTTTCATGCACTAAACCATCCTTGACCCCTTTGTTTGCCATGTTTTATCAGCATAACATTTGTTGGTAATGGCACATCCTTTTGAGACCATTTTTGGAAAGCAACAAATAGCAGGTTATTTTTGGTAAAGGCACATTTTACCACACCATGGAAGAAGAGGTTGCATTGCAGGGACAAATGTGTCACGATTTGCAGGAGACACCAATCTGTTTAGAAGCAGTAACTGCAGTTGCAAGAGAGCTCATGGCATCACACTGATGTTCACAGCAGGACCACAGAGAAAGCCTGTAGTGAATGACTCTACAGTGAGAAACTTTGAAGTCTCAGGCTCATGCTGAGAAAAGTAGTTGTGCTGAAGTCATGGAATAAAGTAGAAAACAATATAACCTCCTACTCAATTGTACTCTCTGGGCAGTTTTTAAGTATTCTGAACCCCAGGTCAGAATCTTTTTTATTTCCAACTGAGCTCTATCATTTTACATCAGCAGAGAACTTGGCCCTCTCTCTTTCGCACAGGGAAGGGTTATATTGAATTTAACACCTAATATCACTCTCAGTTACATAGTGATAAATCTGAAGTTACTTTTTTGAGCTCAAAGTACTGAGCACAAATCCAATAGGTTTATCCCATTTTTACAGTGAGATAATAGAAAATAAGCTGCACCTCAGGACATTAAGACCAGTAGTAAAAGGACAGTAAAAGGACTAATCTTGGAAATAAATTATTTGGATTGCACAAATACAAGAAATAAAAATCTCCATAGGCAAGGAGAGAAGAGTTAAGACACTCTGCCTGGAATTGCAATCTATTTTCTTCTCCCGGTAGAAGCTGTCCTGGACCTGATATGCCAGCTGCTGTCTCTGATATATGTCTCCTGCCTCCCCATATGCTTCATGTATATGCTTGCATGTCACTCTGCAGTCAGCCAGCAGCTTTAAAATGTCACACTGATAGCTTGCTTGGTGACACTCCCCACCCTCTGTGCTCATGACTTAATTTGTAGATCTCAAGCCTACTTATCCATATATAAAGGCACAACCAAGGAGGTGGTTTACAGTGAATTTCTTGTAGCTGTGCTACAACAGAAAAAGCTGGAGTGAGGTAATACAGATGGTTTCATCAGCCTGAGGCCTGTAGGGACAGAAAAGACATCATAACCATGTCGTCAGATATTTTGCCCTTAACAGGCCACAGATTTTCATTGGCTGATTCACAGATTAAAATTTTCAAGGCCACTCAGGCTACAGAATGATATCAAACCAATAACTTATGTCTGACTCATAAATAAAGGTGTCTATAAGATTTCAAGAAATAGAAAAAAATATACTTTTTCTAAGTACTTTGTTCCAAATTTTTTTAAAAAAGTCTTTTTTTCTCATTTGCTTTGTTACAGAGTAAGTACACAGTTGTTAACTCTCATTAAACTTTACTCCATGAGATTCAAAAACCTTTTGAGTACCTGAGTTTTCCTTCCCATGGGGTTACTTGAGACCAATAATCATATTACCTCTTGATCTTCTTTTTGTTAAGCTAAACATGTATTTCTGCAGCAAGACCTTGGCCTTTTATGAATCACAAACCCAATATACTTAGGTATGTATTGTCCATAGTTTTAAAACAGAAAGTAAAAAGCTCCTACATTATGCTGCTTCTTGTTTTCCAAATTGTTGTCAAGAGCACAGAAGTTAGTTCATGCCACCACAGTCCCCAGAAAAGGTGAGGTCAGCCATTCATTGTTCAACTCAGACTCTTTACAAAGATAGATCTGAAGCTGATGCCTAGGAGAGGTACTCCTCCTTCTCTGCTTCTGCTTCAACCTTCTGCTCTGTAACCTCTGTTTCTCCGTAGAGTGGTCAGACCTTCTCACACTGAGTGGGTACCCACGTGGACCTCGTATCACAGAAACGGTGAGGCACAGGGCTAGTCTAAGCCTGAATCCAAGTAAGTCCCGTAGAGAAAATGTTCTGTATTCACAATGACAAGTGCATTATTCAAAACAGATGCCTCATAGTGCAAAAGAAAGGAAGAACCTAAATCATTTAGTGGCCAGACTGCCTACCCAGAAACCCAGAGTGCTCCTAAGGGCTTTTCACCCTGTGAGCATGAAATTGGCCATCTCACTTTTCCACAATGAGCTCTAACCACAGCGCTATGCCATGACCCCAGTGGAAGATAAATTCTTGGCAGAGCCGAAACGTAAAAATAAGACAAGAGTTATCAATGTCTATCTGTGGCAAAGACATCCATTAAGAGTAAAGTGGACATGCAATGACTTCTCATTGTGCTTGCATACCTTTTACAAGGAAAGACTATGCTGAAGTATTTTTTATTCTAACAGATACATTCACATTTTTGCTTTCAGAATAGAAATGACACAAGACTTTTTCCTTATTTAGGTTAAGGTGATGTGAGTTCTAAATGGAGAAAAGCCCTTTGTATCTCAATATTATAGGTGCATTTCTCTTTCTAGATATTTGCAGTACAGGATGCTTTTAAATATTTTTTCCCAGTTATCAAAAAACTCAACATTTCTAACCTTTTCTGTCAGTACATTGTAGGTGATCTTCTGTTTCTCTAAGGAATCCAAATAATTTTTAGCTCACTGCCAGCAAACTGCAATTTTGCGATATCAGCTCACTAGCAGAGTATGGAGAATTGCTAGAAACATTCAGTCATCCTTCTGCTGTTAGGACAAACCCATGAATAGAATTACTGAGTCCTCATACACACCTTCCAAAACTTGAAAGACAAACCTGACACTGCTAAAAGGGCGACTATAAATACATTTCTCTGTGTGTGTATGTGTAATATGGAATTAATGTCTAGGTACTGCCCATGGACATTCAATTTGCCACTGCATTGACTACTAAGTCAATGTTGACTTTAGTGGACAGTACAAAAATGTTAACATTTGATATGATTACAACAGGGTTAGACTGATCATATAAACACACAGCTAATTTGTTCTGAGGTACATTTAAGTGGATGCAGATGCTAACACACTCTGTGTCTGGGCTGGACTGATCTAAGGATACTTGTGCTGGATAACCCATGATTTAGGAGAAGTTAGATGGGAAGATTAACAGGTCAGGGCTAGCAGCAAAAGAATTATATGGTAACACGAGACAAATACAACAATGTTATTTGACGAAGGTGTTTCTGATTTTTTTTTCAAGTGAATTGCACATTTTTAATACCTTGGGAAGACAAAACATCATCATAACCACTATGAACCACAATGGCTTTATACACGAATGATATATGGGTGCTCTATTCAATGAGATCATGTAGCAGTAAGCCACAATAATATTATTTTTAATTTTACATTTTAACTGAGATACTCTAAGCTACATCATTTACACTGGAATTAGGCCCAGATCCCCAAGACATCTTTAAGAACTTCTTTCTCTCCTTTATTTTTGCACCTACATAAAGTAGACAGCAATATTTGTACAGATATCAAATGTGTGATCTCACAGCCCAAAGATTAATTATTTTAGACTATTAGGTATAGTAAAATTCCAGAACTTTGATGGTATTACAGAAAAAATATTATTTATTAGTAGCTAGTGAAATAAAATTTCCTAAGGTTTATCCTCAGTTATCCTAAAATTGAAAGAAGATAATCATCTAAAACATGATAAACAGAGGGATAACTTACTAATTATTTGCAATTACTCTTCTTTAGTAGAAGTTATCTGCTTAATTTGAAAAAAAATCTGTTCTTTTGTTAGAACTTGTATACCTCCATCTCACTATCAAAAAGCATAATTTGCAGCTGTAAAGAAAGCCAACAGGATGCTGGGTTGTGTTAAAAAGAGCATCACCAGCAGAGATAAAGAAGTTATCATCTCTCTCTGCTCGACACTGGTCAGACCACACCTTGAGTACTGTGTCCAGTTTTGGTCCCTGCTACACAAAAAAGATGCAGACAGGTTGGAAGGGGTCCAGAGAAGGGCCACGAGGATGATCAGAGGAGTGGAAGACCTGCCGTAGGAAGAAAGGCTGAGAAAATTGGACCTGTTCAGCCTTGGGAAGAGAAGGCTTAGGTGGGACCTTATCACCATGTACCAGTACATAAAGAGTGGCTACCAAGAAGATGGAGACTCCCTTTTCACAAGGAGTCACGTGGAGAAGACGAGGGGTAATGGACACAAGTTGCTTCTGGGGAGATTCCAACTGAACTCCAGAAGAATTTTTTTTACCATGAGATCACTCAGACATTGGAACAGTCTCCCAGGGGAAGTGGTAAATTCCCCTACACTGGTCAGTTTTAAGAGTCAGCTTGACACGGTGCTGACTCAACTCATTTGCACTATACTTTTACCTTGAGAGGTTGAGAGGTTGGACTAGATGATCCTTGTTGTCCCTTCCAACCTGGTATTCTATGATTCTATGATACCTAAACTTTTATTCAAAATATCTACTAACACAATACTAGTACACTACTGCTGAGTAAATTTCTGAATGCATTAAAGCTGAGCGCAACCACTCTCACTGATTCAAATAGTAACAAGGACTACAATGACTAGAAAACAGTAGAGGTTTTCAGAGAAAATTCAGGATTTGAGTTAATGTAAAAAGAAAAAATAACCAACAGTAAAAGAAACAAAATAGGTAAAAATTTATTTCACTGTAATTATTGTACTTTTCAGGTACTTAAAGCTTTTATGGCATTATGCATTACATGCAATAGCACCACTTTACTTAAATTTCGTTATAAGCAGGACATTTCAGAAAATATCTGACAATTGTTTTTTGAAGTTGAAGAAGATTCAACACAGGGTGTTTATTCATGCTATATGATGCATATAATCAGTTACACTTACTAAACAAGGATTTGATTGCCCAGTATTCCAAAGCATATCAGCACTTTTACATAGTAAAGGCAGGGAATCTGTCCATTTTTATTTGCTAAGTACAAAAGGGATGGCCTCTGTAAGGAGTCTGAAATGGTAGCAGAATACAAAGAGCAAATTTAAATATTTCTAGAAATGCTGCAACATCCTTTATGTCTGGATCTCAGCAAAGAAGGGTGGGGTTTTTTCCTTAAAAGGCAGACAAAATTATTGGACATGATGTAGTTAATCACACCCAACTTTAGCCATAGAATGAATCACCTTCTGGAAACCTCTTTCTCCTCCTTTGACTCCAGAGGGAATGCAGAAGACTAGAATAGATTATGTGACTAGTATTTCAATCACTGAAGTTACATAAAATGACACTGACTCCTTATCTTTAAAAAGCTTCTTCAACTGACTGCCTCATCGTAAAGTCTTGAGTATAATTAGGAAATTTAATTTGGGTGATGTGGTAAGAGGAAGTGTCCATATATGAATATTTATAGGAAGCCTTCAGTAATCAGGAAAATCTTTAAGCATGCTTTCAACTTGGAAAGAGGCCTAAGCATGTGCTTAAAATTAAGAGCATGATTTGTCTTTTCTTAAATCAAGGTAGCCATAAGGACATTCTTCAGTGCTTTCCTAATATGAGTTTGAGTTCCCAGAGACAAATCAGCAGTGTAGCACCAGTGCTAGAGAGAATTTCTCCAGCTTTTATTTCAGAGTTTGAAAAAAACTTACAAGATCCAGTGATCCTAGAGATTTCTGAACCAACTCTATTCCTGAACTCTCCCTGTCAAATCTAGATCTCCTTTCAGCCTGACCTCACAAGCCAAAATTCATATTAATCTACTTGGTAGAGAAAAGATATGTTTAGATTATTCAGATATTTTTCCTGTAGTTATGTTTATTGTCCTGACATACAACTTCCCAAGCAGCTCTTTGATTTAATAAGGAGGAAAACTATTTCTAAATAACACATTGCACATTTCACAGTGAAGTATGTATGTATCAGTAGACTTTGCTTGCAGTTCATTACAAGAAAGGAATAATCTCTACACACTCTTTCAGTGTCTCACATTTTCCTCGAATTGCAATGCCTACCATGTCCAATAGGAATGCTGGAATGGTAAAACTTAGACCTGCAGGAGTGTTGCAGAACCAGCAGCTAAAATTTTCAATCACATTCATACATGTCACTTAAATAAGTTTCAAGGAAGTCTGTGACACTGTATCCAGAGTCTGCATTTAGGCTCTGCATTAAAACGAAGCAAAACTCATTCTACAATTTAGTCAGCAAAGGCATTCACTGTGTGTCCCAGGGCCTGCCTAGTTGTGAGTGGGCCTGGTGAGCTGTTGAAGTTGGGCTTGTTGCCATTCCAACATGTGCAGTTTGAGAGTTTTCTGCTTTGTTCTGGTTTTTGCAGCTGTGTATTCTTCTCCCGCTGAACGTCAAAATTTTTGAAGTAGTGCCAATCAGATACAGCTGAATTGCCTTTGCTGCAGTAAAAAAATTATCAGCATGCAATGTATTACTAGAATAGACCATTCTAGATTTTTATTCCCATCACATCAGACAGCTATATCCATTTTTGTATAAAAACTTACTTGGCACAAAAAAAAGGGGAACAGCAGATTAGCTGGTGTTAAGATCATATCCTATTTTAGATGGACCCACTGAGGAGTGGACCTCAAGGATAGTCACATTCAGAGCATTTAGTTGCACTTTGAGAACTGTACAAAGCTTGTAAAACAAATCTGTTACCAGCGGCTAAGGAGCCTCACTTAAGTGAGATAAATATTTTACTGTTTGAAAGAACTACAAACTACCCATTAAGCAAGGGTGAATGAATTTCCTTTAAAATTAAAAGGCAAAATAAGGCACCCACTTGTGTCTCACTAAAAGACAGTGGGGAATCACATGTCTAATGCTTGGGCGAGAGTTGCCCCTGGAGCTCTGGTTTTACAGTCACTTTCTCATCTGCTTAATTCCCGTGAATAGTCTTTTGAAAGCAATGGGAGGAACAGTCTGTAGGGTGTCAGTAAATCCAGTCACACGACTGCTCTGGGAAGACACACGTGTTCATATGGCAGGGGTCAAAAACCATGGGTTTTTGTTTTTTTTTCATTGGAGTACACCAGTGAGCAGATAAGAAAAATTTATTTCCACACTGTATCTGTAAGTTTACGCCACAATTTTAGCCAGGGCTTTCCGGATCCATGTCTCTTGATTTAGAAATTGTTTAGAATAAGTTCTTATAAAAATAAATAAATAAACAAAGAAACAACCAAAACAAACAAAACAAAAACCACCACTACCAGCATAAAAGTCTTCATTGCTTTGGAAGTTTCCAGATTTCATCTTTGTGGTTCTAAGGGATGCCTTGCATGCAGGATATGGTAACCACTTGCCACTTTAGCAATGCTCTCAAAGAGACTAAAGATCTGCAAACACCACAGTCAGGGATGAAAGAACACACCCTGGGGGAGCTTGGGAGGACAGAGATCGGTGCTAACTGATTGTGAGCCCTTTCTTCCCACTGCCCGCTGAGGTATTGGTGCGATTCTAACGAACTCCATTAGGATTGCTGGTTATGTCTTCTGGTTATTTAATTATTCACTTAACAAAGGAAGCAACTTGACTAAGTCAGTAAACACAAACATCTTCGTGATTGCTCATCCAAGTTGTAGAACGAAAATAAAAAACGTGCAAGTTTATTTCAAAATTACAACTAAAATCACATGACTCATGAAAATAATGAAGTTCAGGCCTCCCTTGGGCTTGGAATTTTGTGGAGTTATTTTTAAAGCAGTGATAGGAGCAACGCTAAGTGACAGGGCCTCGGGGTCATCAAACACATCATCATGGTGCCCTAGTTTCATTCAGCATAGCTATGCTTTTATCTCACACCAGCTTTGTGCTCAGATAGTGGATTAAAACACTAACCTCTCCACTGAAGTATCTTTGCTTTTATAATTAATCTAAGGGTATGGAAAGCAGTATGATAACCAAAGTGAAGTCTGTTACAACATCAATATGATGAGGAAGGCACCTAGCACAGTTATTATAAAGTGTTCTTGTGAAAATTACCAGGACAGCTTTAATTTGGTAGGATAAGTACCTTTGAGTAAATTTAGCCTGCAATCTTGCATAGAGACGTCCAGTTGTGGGTTGTTCAGAGACACAGACGAAAAGAGAAGCAAGAGCTTTTTGCTCTTGCACTTACAGAAGAAAGTAATCTTAATCTGATGCCTTTTTCTCCAGAGAGGATACTACATGCAAGCTAAAAATGAGAGCAAATACCTCAGCGTGATGATATTTCAGGAAATATCATCTGCCAATCTGACCGTGTCTGTTTGGCTCCATGTTGCTGCAACAAGGGAAGCACGGGAATTCAAAGCACACATACTTATCCAACACCTTTGCTGGACATATCCCAGCTACTGGGGTAACCAGGGTAACTTTGGATGTGTCCAATCCATTACTGATCCTTTCAGAACAGAAAGGGTAGAGAAGAGGCTGAAGCCATTGCTAAGTTACAAGAGACCTTAGGATCAAAACTCCCAGGGAGCTCAGGCTGAGATAAGCCCATAGTTCATGCTACACACAGACAGTCCAGGTGATGGACAAGCAACCTGTGAGAGGATTTTGACCTGCATTTAACTAGTAGTGAAAGCATAATTTAACACTTGGGTAAGAAAACACAGCAGGCTCTACAGGCATCAGGACTCTTTCAATTTTCTGGCCATTTTGGAGTTAAGTAGCAAGCTAGAAAAATGAACTTATTGAAATTATGCTACAGATAGTACAGCTCTAACTATGTAAACAAGAATGATGGTTTTCAGTCAAACAGAAGGCTTAACTACACCAGAACCCTGAGGAATGACAACTCCCAGTGTTTAATTCTGTTTTGTGTGAGCAAGTCTTCCCATTTGTTTTAAAGTTCAGCATGATTAACTTTATTTTATGTACATTTTAGTTCTTTTATTATGAGAAATCCATGTATACCTGTAAACCAAAGCCAGCTTACGTTACCACTGTCCCAAACGTGCACTATCAAAGAGCATGTCAACATCCTGTTGACTCGTCTAGAGTATGAGCAGATGATGTGCTTTTCAGTGGTAGGGGATATTAGATTGGAGAGGAGGCAGGAATCAGTGGCTCTAAGGCATTCTGTCTGATCTTTGGACATGACAACATTATAGATGTCACACAGAATCTGCAACACTTTGTTCACTGAGCTCTTGACCTTACCCATTTTCCCTACGTAGTGTCATTAGAAGAACTTCTGTTCATGGAAAGCCAAGTACAGGCCTGTAGAGAAGTTGTAGAGCCTCCTTATATTTCCATTTCACTGAGTGATGGCATGTTTTGAGCAGGATTTGTATTACAGTGACACTGGAGTTTTCCCTAAGAACACAGGCATTACACAGCCACAAATGGAAAAGAACTTGCCCCAGATAAGCTATTGGCCTATGTGGTGATGCCTTGAGCACAAACAGGCACACTACATTCTTTACTAGCATGGCACGCAGCCTGGTGGGACACACCACTGGCTTATGAGAATGTGGCTGTCAGTACAGGCATGAGGCCCATCTTGTGCTCATGACCAGGCAAGAACAACATCAGATGCTGCTACATCCTCTCCTCAAAGGTCCAGGTGGTGGATCCAAACACCCTCTGAGGCTGGAGGGCTGCATATGGTAAACAACAAAGGATATTACTGAAAGCATTCTGCTCAGCCTCTTTGAATCTTGCCAGTTTTTACAGGCTGAGGTTACAAATTTTGCATTCTGTTTTGTCATGAAAATCCCTTGAAGATAGGGATTTCTAGTCTGATGTCCTATTGTTGTCAGGCATAACTTCCTAAAGAAAGCCTTTTTCCTTTGGCTTATTTATTTATTTTCCTTCGAGTGCAGCCCTCCCTTCCTGTTGTGAACAACAGCTGCAGCATGCAGCATCGGCTTGCCAAGCCTGAATGACTGTGAAATATCATTTATCTTGGAGGAAGATATTATCAACGAGAACAACCATGTGGGCATGACTATGAATTCATTACATAGCTGTGCTTAAGAGGAGGAAGAGAAGTTGTGGTATCAGAGGACAAAAAGGTCCCATTTCTGAGCTAACACTCTTGGACCTGAAAGGACTGTCACATCTGAAAGCACTACTGAGGCGAGAAGGGAATTTTGGTTTTCTCGCTCAGAAAGACACTCTGAGTTTTCAAAGGTTGGAGATACAAAAGTATTCACCAGGGCAGGAAACTGATACTTCTCCTGTAGGATAATGGGAACATAGTGGCACCAGAAGATCAGGTAATTGGCTGATGAAAGCCACATGGCTGACACTCAGTCTTCTCACCATACCTGCATTATCCCACAGATCTGGTGGATCCCTTATGAATGCCACAGACCTTCAGCTACCCTTGTGTTATCTTCACTCTTTCACCTTGGAGGGACTGCATTTAAAGTTTAGGACAGAGTTCAGACAAGATGGAAATTAACAATTAGTCATATATTTTCACCACCACCACACTCCCATCTTTTCCTCTGGGTTCATTTGGTATCTCCTGCGCGCCAGTAGCTGGCTGAGTGTGGGGGCAGGCAGAAAGCACTGGGCTCTTCTTTGTTTTGCGACCCGGTCTCAGGCTCCTCAGGAAGTATGCTGGGACGTGTGGAGCTGTCGCGCTTGTTTCCCTTTTCAGCCTCACTTATTTCTCATTAATGATGAGTGGGAAAGGTCAGGGAGGGTGTCTTTAATGGCCTGCTTGAGGGCAAACAACAGCCTTGGGAAATGGAGCTCTGATTTCCTGGGAATCCCAGTCTATTCAATAAGCAAAGAAAGAAGTCCTAAGAATAGTGAAGCTATCAAGGTGTTAAAGGTGTTTCCTTTTGGGCTTGGTTCTGCCAAAATGCTCTTAAGTAAACTTGAGTATAACTCTCCCCATGATTTTGGTGGTAGAGGAGAAGCCTTAATAAGAACAAAGAAGTCAAATGCAGGAAGTGTTGCATGGATGCAGAGGGCTTAAACTCGAGGAGCTAACTGGGATCAGTTTAGGGGAGCCCACCTAGTTTTCTGTAAGTCATTTTGAACAATCCATTACAAAACTCCTCATAAAAGTCTAGACCACTGGCACTAACATAATGAAGGCATCAATACCTTCCGTCCTTCAATTCAGCTGCAGTGGCTAAGTAGTCTTTTCTTGATGGCAGTTCTGAAATTTCTCAGGGATCAGGATGATGAAAGATTTAAATGTAATAACTTCTCATGACAACAATTCTCATACTCCAGGACAGAAAGCCCCAGTTTTACCTGCGCACATTGTGTTTCAAATATAGAAGAAGTAATAGGTGACATTCTCATCAGTATTTTCATAAAGAAGCTATCTGGTGTAAATCAATGCAATGCTATGGAGTTGAAGCCAGTGGAGCAATGTCAGGAGTTTTTGCTATTATTTTTCCCTCTTTGTTTTGTGCCTTGCTTTGCTCTGTCTATCACTAAATGTTCCAGGGCTCTCTACCACAAACCCAGAATGTGGAAAATGCTGACCGAAGTCATTTACTATATCCGTGCTCACAAACAAGCTGTTATTTGTTGCTGGCATGTAAATAAGTCACTGTTCTTTCCATCCTATAGCTGTTAAATAAATTCTGTGAACCAAGTTCATAGCATTGATTTCTTGTAGGAGGTCACTGAGATTATTTCACAGAAATATCCTGCAACAGTTTTACAAAACAGGATGAGTTTCATCCTGAATTTCATGACTGCTTTTTTCCACTCCCATTCTGATGGTTACCGTGTTTTTGCTGTCACAGACAGGCAGTTAATTCACCCTGACTCACAGAGACCAGGAAAACGAAAACTTTAACCACTCTTCTAAGATATATGCTTTATAAATTACTTGTATTTTGGTATAACTTAGAAATCCCAACCTATATCAACCTCAGGCTGACTGTGTATGCACACTTACAACAACTACATACTGCTGATTGCAGTATAGCATGCAAATAGCCTAACAGATAGCTCTAAATAGTAGTAGTATAAATGAGAGAGCTGGTAGCCTAGTCCAGGCTGAAAAATTTGTTGTGGAGTATGGGTAAATTAACTCATGCAGACCCATAAATAATTATAAACAATGCCTGCCTGCTGATTAAAATAAAAATACCAAGACTGGGATCATCTGGTATCATCTTTATTCTACAGATTACAAACTGAGGCAGAGATTAAACTCTTTGCCCAAGGTGCTGTAAGTAGCCTGTGACAGAGCCAGGACTGGAGTTACATGTGCTTCAGCCTGTGCCGCAGCCACAGGTTCCTCCTTGTTCTGAGCCCGGTGTAGATCCATGCTATACACTGACGCAACTCCTCTGACCCAGTAAATGTCATTCTCAATTTTCACCCATTAAAAGGACAGATTCAGTTAGACTGCAAGTGTTAAGGATGCTGCTGGGCAATCAGAATTGAAAGCCCTGCTTTCGATCTCACCCACTGATGAAAGGAGGGGAGTCAGCAGCAAGTTCTGTGCTTAAAAGAAATAGTATCAACAGTGGTGGGTAGGGGTTTGGGAAGCGAATCTAATAGGTGCATCTAGATTTGGCTAAGAATGAAAAGAGCGTTTTCTTTCCACTGGTTGCTGGCTAGTAAAAGCAAAGGGGTGGAATACATCCAACTTGCAAAACTTGAATACAGTTACTGCTATCTGCAAATGGGTGCCCCTCCCCGCTCATGTGAGCTACACAGGCAAAAGAGAATGACACATGTGCTGTTTCCTTTTCCAGTTGTAAAGGGGTCAGGAGCCAGGCAAGGAGAGCCCGAACAAGAAGAGCATTTTCCTGGGCTCTTCCAGCTGTTCTGTTCAATCCCGCCGTCGGTTCTGTGCAGGGAAGAGAGACTGTCAACACAAATAAGGCATTTTTCAAAGGCGTAAATTATGAGTAACCAAAACAATACGACATCTCAACCACGTGAGTACCCTATCCCCCCCCTCCTTACGGTAAGAGTGGATTTATCAGTCTGCTGCTTAAGGAAAAGATTGTCTAATGCGTTTCATATGAAAAGAAAAAAAAAAGAGATTAAAAAGTGTGCCTGAAGAAAAAAGTTGTGATGAAACTGTTTTGCTTTTTTATTCTTTGTGTTTGTGCATGCGCGTGTGTATGAAGAACTGAAACGAGCTCTGCAAACTCCAGCTCCTGAACATGACGGAGCAAAGTTAGTAATGTTTCCGCCTAAACCCTGGCTTAGAAAAGTTTCATTTAAATGTTTTTCCCTCCCCCTGCCTTCAAGAATGAAAATATAGAGCATTTCAAAAGCATACTGACACTTTTCTGAGATACTAATGGTGCTGCCCAACTTGTGTTTAGAGTCTCAAGCTGTCTGTGTGTAATATGAGCTGCAAGCCACAAACTGACAGTCTATATTTAAAGCCACAACGCATTTCTGCTCCTGGAAATTTAGAAACGTGGGCTTAAGGACGAGCAAATTAGTTTCGCAGCAAGAGAGGGTACAGGAGGGTAAATCGTCTGCTGGTGTAACTCTGCATATTTCAGGAAATTTGAGAAGAGAGAATTTGGCCCTAACAGTCAAGTAAGCATTGAGGCTTAGCTGCAGCATGGTAGTGTTCATTTTGGGATCATATTAAAAATAAAGCGGAGCCTAAGGCGGCTGATTGTGATTTGATAAGCTGAGAGAAGTCAGTGGGAAAACTCAGAGGTTTTGGCACTGCAACAGCAGCTCCATACCTCTTTTATGGCTTTAGTATAATCTTTCCTGTTTTAATTCAAGCCAGTAGTTTTTTATTATTTTTAATAATCACACTGCCAATAGCAAAACAGTTTATCATATTATGGTATCAGCAATGAAGGCAGAAAGTACAGACAGCATTGCTAGGAGCCGACTGAAGTTCAGCGTTTGATCCAGAGACTGCTGTAAGAATATTTGTTCTGTATGGATGTTGACACTGACAATGTTTCCCAAGCTTTGAATGAGGCAGGCTGATCCAGCAGAAATGACATGGTGAGCAGCATCTCTGCAAACCCGACCAACAATTTCTATTTACTCTTTAGTCCTTTTTTCAAGTTCTAACCAACAAGAAAGATGAGATTTTAGCTTTATG
>NW_010180668.1:20073-21649 GCF_000695765.1 Mesitornis unicolor | reverse complement strand
CAGGAATATTATAGGTTGTTTTCTATTGCTTTTCTTACAGCTTGTCTTCTATTATTGGTATGAAAGAAACATGCAGACTAATTCAGGGTTCTGAGAGTTTCGAAAAGCTTGAGTAAATGACTACCACTGGTGGTCTCCAAGCATGTGCAGGAGGGTGGTCGTGACACACTGAGGTGCATTTTGATCATTGTGCAATATCAACAAGGGTGCAGCCCCAATCTTGTATCTTTAGTGACAGGCTTGGTCAGGTGACAAGCCCAGGACCAGCTCTACAGTCCTGAATATAATACAAATCACTTCTCTGACAGACCCAGGTTGTCAGAGAACCCCACAGAAGGCCCTAGAGTGGATCTGAATGAGGAGTTAGTACTTCCTGGGGCCTTTTATCTGTTCATAATGAAAAAAGGCTGATGCATCAGGTCCTCTTGTTTTTTCTAGGCAGGAATTCTCAGCTTGAATCATTTTAAGATCATATGATCGCCAGTGAAAATAATTGACTTTCAATCTAGCTACAAGAAGTATTCTGACTGAAAAGTAGTGACTATCTATTCTTTATTTGCCCTCATAATTTCCTTTACTCATTCATATAGGATGTTCCTGTATTTTGTTTCAGTTTGTCTTTGGTTTTCTTAAAATCACATGGTCAAATTTACAGACTAAGAACAAAATTAAATTAGAAGGAAGTCTGATAGTACTATATTCCTGTATAATGCAAGTTAGGTGTGTTGTTTTTATAATGGTTGATGTTTTGGAGGAAGGTCTTATTTCTTAGTGAAATTCCAGCAATTTTGGCAAGAAACAAGATATTGAAAGATCAGAGTATTGACAGACACTGCACAGCATGGACAGCAGATGTTTGCCAGAGAAGCAGAGTAATTGGGAAAACAAATTTGCTTCATAACCATAGTGAAAATCTTTGAAATGGGTGTTAAAATGCATAAAGAATCAGAAAAAACCTTTGACTATACTGAACATATTAATTCTTTGCTGTGTACCTGCAGGTGAGACCACAGAGCAGCTGCCTACTGATGTAAACTGAACAGTGTTAAGTCACCTAATTGCTCATGTTCTTTTCTTATCTTCTTGTGTTCGCTTGCAGCTGATAAGGAATTTTTGTTCATTCTATAAATACAGTATGATCCTGGCAATCCACGTGGGAGCAGATTACAGTTTCAGATTTAAAATATTCAACTCTGTGAACCCTGCAAATGTATTCTGCCACTCTACGGGGATGCCACGCCATCTAACCTCAGGCTTTTCCCATGCCCCAGCTCAGATATCCCATCACTCTGGGTGGGATCTCTGTATACTCAGTGGAGATGCAGAAGAGCCAGGATAGTAATTCAGCCTCCTGATGTTAGGCAGCTTGTGTATATTTGCTCCATAGTTCATTGTTAATGGACAATTGTGTGTAGCTGAAAAAAAATAGAATACCTAAGTCAAGAAGTCTGCTACCAAAGCCAAAAATGGACTTGGGTTTCAATTTTGTTGGCTGGATTCTGATAAAATATTGTGCTGGGAATATATCTCCAGTTTCTTTCTTCTTTTTCTTATTCTTCTTCTGATAGAAAAGGAA
>NW_010180668.1:6730-20042 GCF_000695765.1 Mesitornis unicolor | reverse complement strand
GCAGGAATGTAAACTTCCTGATTTTTAAATGCATCAATTTTAAAGGCATCACCTTCGGGTAATGCGTTTTCTTCCTCCTACCTCCACTCAGATGTACAGGCAGTAGCTGCCTGATTTATTACAAAATCGGAGGAATTCTACAGGTTTGGCAATCTCTGCTCAGAATGCAGCTTTTGCCCTTTTCTTTTTAGACTGCAGTGACCCAGTTCCAAGGCAATGGACAGCTCAAATGAGGTGAAGGACTCACGCCATAAACGTCACCGGGGCGAAGGTTCAGTCTGGGGAGGCAGTGATCTATGCAAAGTCATCTTTAGGAGTCAAAAGTGTTCATCCCCCTAAAGAAGGTTCTCTACACCTTACAGGACTTAGTCTGTACTCAGCATGCCTGGAAAGTTTTATTTGGGGCCTCTTACACTCCAGATGCCAGCTGTCAAAGGAATTAGTGGTTAAGGAGAACAGTTTGTGGAGGCTTCTCTTCCTCATCACCTACCAGAAGATAAGATCTTCCTCCTGGGTGGGTAGGGAAGCAGTGCAGTCTGTGCTATGTAGAAAATATGGCCCAAAAGGAAACCAGGAGGCAAGACTGAACTTCAGGCCATGGCCCAGCTAAAGAAAGAGGAGGAGTGTTGGGAACAGGGTGAAGCAAGGCAAGCCCTGTGAGCCACATGCTTTCCATTTCATTGCCAGCTGTAGTTCAGCAGTAGCTGAGCTACAAGCCCTGATCTGCTTGGGGGTAGAAGACCCTGGTGCTGCCTCTGTCCTGCGAGCAGGAGGTCTCAGCTCCATCATGACAAGTTGCTCCACCGGCCGCAGTGACAGCTAGGGCGTCTGCCTAACAGAGTCGAGTGTGCGTGGGCTGTCCCCTCCAGAAGGGCTGAGAGCTTGGCAAAGGTGGCTCCCAGTAAGGCCATAGTGACTTACAGCTGGTTCTGAGAACAGGCTTGACCTATACTTAACTCATTATGAGATATATTTTGGGGCTGCAAACTGTTTTTTTAAATGTTACTGAAGCAATACCACTACCTTTCACACAGGGCCTGTGCAAAGCCACAAATGATCCCTGTAGACTTTTAACCATGTTATTCGCTGTCTTGGCAATAGATCTGATTTCATTGCCCTTAATCAACAGAAGCACTTGTCTGTGATAGTAAATAGTAAACAAAAATAGAGTCTATTGATTAGGAAAATTCTGGTCTTCACTGGTAAACCTGTGAGTATTTATGAGCAAGGAAACCTACAGATTACAATAACCTCTCATTTTTAGCACAGAAGTCTTGAAACATGTGCCACAAGCATTTATGTAAATTTAATGCCTCTGCTTGTATATTTGTCTCCCACCACTGCACGTGAATTGGAAAATTTGGCTTTATACCCCAGGGCTCTCCCTGACACCCTTATTGCCTGAGATGTTGATGTGAAAGTCTGCAAATTGAAAGGCTTAGAATGCACCTGAAATTTCAGTAATTAAGAGCCGAAATGTTGGCAAACTGCTAAGCTGGAGGGAATGGGAGGGATGTCTACCCAAATAGAAGTCTGCTTTTTGAAAATACACAGTTCTCAGCATTTCTGGGCACTGCTTTTCACACACACACACACACACAGAGAAATGAAAAGAAAAATAAAAAGGAAAAAAAGCCAATTATTTACCCAGTAGATGTTAAAAGATTCAAGTTATGGCTGGTTACGTGCTTAAGCCTATTATTATTACAGAACTCTGCAGTGTCTGCATCTCATTGCTGATACTGCTGCACCTTTCTTTCTAGGCTCTTGTGGAACATGCTCTATATCCATCACTGTTCAAATGACTGAGTCCAATCAGCAAAGTCTTTTGTAAAGCAGGCTTTTGGGATTGCATTCTCTAATGAAAGTCTGTTTGTGTGTCTGCTCTGTGGAGTGCCTGTCGCTATTGTTGGGGAGGGATTAGTATTCCTATAGCACAGAGAAATTCCAGCCAACAGAGGGATCTGATTGTGCTAGGTGCTGTACAGGCACCCTTTCTTCAAAAGGCTGATAGACTACATAGAGAGGACAGATAGGGAGGAGAGAAATGAGAGACAGGTAGGAGAGAAATGACTGCTTTCCAGGGACATTGCTGAAGAGGCAGTTTGTGGCTATAGGGAGGCATTTATAGAAACCAGGAGGTAGGAATTAGTATTGATTCCAGTACTTCCACTGGAGCAACAGCTCTTTGCTTCCCAATTTCTAAATTTGTAATACATGCTTAGGAATAAAACGTAGCTCAGAAGTCATTTAGCAACTGGCCCAGGTGTTTCCCACAGAAAGATTGGAAACCTTTTAAATGCAGCATTTGGCACTAGTAGGATTTAATTTTTTTTTGCTTCACATCCCATTTGTGATAGGAAATGCATTAAAAATTGGGGGACACCCAGATGCTGCATTGACAAGAATACTTTAATATCTTATCTGGGCAAGTATTTGGACAGACAGTGTTTTACTTACTTCTGAAAGACTTAAGTTCCTAAGTCAAACGAATTTGACAGTGTTACCCCAGTAATGAGCTGATGAAAAATTCACCAGCTGCTAAGCATTCTTAAAAACTACTTGGCGAATGAATAAATGTGGCACTTGGAGAAATCAGGTTTGGTTTGCCAACAATTTATGAACATGAATAGAGAAAAGGACTGTCTTCTCTAGATAATTTATTTGTAACCCATAACTCAACTATATCAAGTGGTGATACTCTAACGTTATAACAACAGACATGCAGCTCATAATTTGTAGCTGAAATGAGATCTGCGCTCCTTTGTTTCTCCAAGAGTCCGCATGATCTAATTCACACCATATTCCTATCTCTCCAATGTTAACACGGAAATCAAATGCACTGTCTGTGCTATGCTGCTCCCATATTGCAGATGTACCTTGCACGTGTAGTTCCACCAGTGAGACATCTGGCTAAGTGGTTTCCCTCTTAATTAATCTTCTCATCTGCAAAGGAGGCCAGTTTCTCATATCTTCTTCTCTTCTGACATATGTTTCACCACAGGGTTCTTCCTGATGAAGCAGAAAACTTCACTTAAAATCTCAACGGGTTAAACTTGTTCTGCTGCACTGAAGTTTTAAAGTGATATTTTTTCGCTTCCCTCTCCCTCTCTTTTTCATCTTAGAAAAAAAATATTAAAAATCCGTTATTTCATGAGGGTCTACCTCTTTCTTCTTCAGATAAGCCCTGAAATGGAGTTAAGCTTTTTATCAGTAAGTTGCAGTGGGGCTTTTGAACACACCCTAAGACAGCTCCATGTTATCATGAGTGATAAATGCCTATTTTACTGGGGAATGCATGTTTAAAATGTCTAGTTTTATGAGGCAGTCCACAATATAAAAGCATGTGTGACAAGGTCACAGCAATGCAGAATCAGACATAATAGTCTTTACATATTTGTTGGTGCTTGGATTTGCTAACAGAGACTATTTTAGTAACATTAAACCCAGAAAATGGATTTGAATTCTTTATACATGTACATATATACACAGAGTGAATGTATATATAATATACTGTATATCTATATGTATACATATACACAGATGTACATATATATGCGCGCGCACACAATCCATTTCACTACTTACATGGCTTTTCAGTAGTCAGACCTCTGGGTATAGAGAGTTTTATTTCCCTGACCACATCTCTATTCACAGACCAATACTTACAAGCTCATGTTTCCCTTTTTATATGGCAGACAACTTCAAAAGCAGCAGAAAAAAAAAGACTAAATTTTTGAAGGTTTTGCAGAGACATAAACTCAGTAAGAAGAAAGAACATGAAAATACGATTTAGGCTATATATAAGAAGTTGGACAATATTACAAAATATCCTTTTTATATGATGTAGTAAACCATCAGCAAAGCAGCCTTATGCAAACTGTCCCTTGCAAATGTCAGATCCAGGTGTCTCTCTACTGACTGCATATATGGGCAGAGCCTAGCAGCTCATTATGGTATAAGCACTGAATCACTCTGTGTTTTGAATTCAGGCATCAGTATTTGCCTGAATCCATCTTGCAGGCTATTACAGGACCCCTGTCCACATAAGCAAAGATACAGAGAAAAGCAATGACTGTGCTGTCAGAAACAAGGGGGAAGTAGATGTTCCATATGGATCAAGCTATTTAAAAGAGGAGAACCCAGATTAGGAAAGGCCAAGCTTTCACTCTTATTCAGGCAGTGAATGGGGCAAGTTTAAAACTCAAGCAGGGAGGAGATTTGGTCAAGGTTGTGTTCCCTAAGTAGATCATTTGTGCTGGGAGAATTTGGTAGTTGCAGCTTCAGGACAATTTTCTAGAAAAACTGATCTTTTTAGCATATTCATGCTGAAATAAAAGTTATTCTCTAACTTTTAAAGGTAGAGTAACTACCCTCTTTTGAAAATGGAATACTTATTCAAGAATCAATTCAATCATATTCTGTATATCTGTGTCCACTTCAAACAGTCATGGGAAACTGAATTTATACTGGATTAACTTTCACAGAATTGTTACTCCAGATTAAATGGATCCTTTTGTGTGGGTATATTTGTTCTCTATACACAAGAAAAATAAGATTATTTTCTTTGAAAAAGCATTCTTACTTAGACAAAAGCAAGATGCTTCTCATATTTTTTCAATTATTTTAATAGTATTTAAAAAAATTCAGTCACTTAGTGAAGAATGAAAAAGCAACTTCTAATGACCAGCTTTAGCTAAAACAAATAAACGTTAAGTAACACAAATAACCCACAAATCACTTAACCACAGGTGATTAAAGAGTTACTTGTACAGATGAATAGAGTGAAAAAAGTGATTCTAGTAGACTTGTGGAATGTGGTCATGCAAGAATTCAGGAAACGTGTATCTGTTCAAAAGTGAAAAATTTTGGATTTATATATTTTATTTCTGTCTTCTGGGATCTATATGAGCATATTGCTGAATACCATTTTGAAGGGGGTTTTAGCATTTATTAGAGCTAGAAATGTATCAGTTTGTTATGAAAACACATTTTCAGTTGACTCTGTAATTTCCTGAGGTGGTTCTTCTACATGATGGTTCATTAAAGTGTCATGAACACAGTTCCTGTCCTGCAAGGAGGCTCTCAGAGAGCAGACTAGTCTCTGTCATTACCTCTCTCTCACACCTGCCCTCTCAGGTTGTCTAGTTCAGATATCCTCTGCACCTCCTAATCCTGCCTGCCTGTCCTTCTCTCAGCCCACAGGTAAGTGTTCATATCTCAACACAGGAGACACACGCATGTCCCACTTGTTAAATGCCATTTCCTCCCATATTTCAAGGGACTTCCACAGTCCTGGCAGTAGGAAGGAAGAAAAGCACAGGCAAGGAAGACATAAATCTTCCCTTGTCATCTTCTGGGCTGAGGCCCTGTTTCCTTTGGGTGTCGCCCCCTCTTCCCTCTCCCTCCCTTTTCTCCATTGGTTTCTCTTTTCTCTCATCTTCACCGCTTGTTATGAAATGACACTTGCCCCATCCAGATCCCTCCTGTCATCACATAGGAATTTTTATTTACAACCTAAGACATGCTTTTACATCCTGGATCCCACGACTGGTAGAGTTTATTATTGCTTGTTTCACTTGAATTTCCATAATTACATCATGATTTTTGGAGTCTGTTGCATACAAATCCAGTTTTCCCCTCACTGAACTCATTGGGATTTTTTTTATTTTAAAGAAGCCTATTCTACCAGTTACTAATAGCAATTAAGCCCTTGGTGGAAGCAGAGGGATATACACAGGATTAGGCTGCATCTCTACAGAAACCCTGCATTGAGCAGAGCAGACCAGGAAACAAAACTTCTGTTGAGAGCCATGCTTCCGTTCCAGCTTCCCCTTTGCTTTGGGAAAAGGAGAAGTCATGGTTTTACTTGCTCCTTTTTAAAACCACTCAGTGTGCTTTGCACACCCTGTTGCTTTTCCTATTACTCATCCTATCCTTGCTCCAGTCATGAAGAAGAGTGAAGTTAATGGCTTCTGCTAGCAACAGCATGTCCAAGAATCACAGAATCACAGAATGATAGAGGTTGGAAGGGACTTCTAGAGATCTAGTCCAACCCTGCCGCTAAAGCAGATTCACCTAAATCAGGTCACACAGGATCACATCAAGATGGGTTTTGAATATCTCCAGAGAAGGAGACTCCACAACCTCTCTGGGCAGCCCGTTCCAGTTCCAGAAGAATAGCACCAGGTCAGAGAAAGGTGCTTTGTAGGTCCATCTTGTGCAGGCTGTGTCCACCTAATGAAAAGGGACCAATTCTTGCAAAACCTTGTTGATTGCCTTTGGCTCTTTCCCAGCTTCCACTGAGAGGTGTCTGCTCCTCCTTACTCAGAGCTCAAGCAACAGTTAGTGTCAAGACTCTCTATTATTCTTTAAAAAAAATGGAAAAAACACCTTCTATGTCACCTTGTGTAGAGCTGGATGAATATGTTTCCTCCAAACACCTCTCCCATGCTGCTTACTTTTCCACCCACCTCACCCTCTCCCCAGTTTATGGTCCCTCTTCTCAAGTTAACCATCCCACACCCTGACCCAAGACCTCACCTCTCATTTCTACTTACTTACTGTACAGGGAAGAAAGTGATATTACTTCAAGCCCAAGCCATTACCATAAAGCACCACATGCATGGTGACTGTGTGGTGAGAGATGGAAAAGATGGTGTTGTACAACTGCAGAAAGGAGCTGATTTGCTTATAGCCTGGGCTGGCCAAGTCTTTCTTCCTCTTCCAGCTCCAGTCAGTCTCCTTCCAAGGTCTTACCATCTTTTCTCTCACATCGTTCCCATTCCTTCTTAACAAAATACAGTCTTCTCCATTTCATAAATGTATCCTTTCTGCTTTGTTTAGTCTGTAAATTCCTCAGAACAGAAATAGTTTATCTTTCCATCTCCTTGCTAAACAAAAATCACCAAAAAATTGTTTGTCACTTCAGTGGTCATGATAAGAGGCACTGACCACATCCATCTTCTCAAGTTACCTCGTTAAGTTACTCATTCTGGGCAGAGGTCTAGGCCTCCTGAAGCATAAAGATCAAATACAAAAAAAATAAACTTATGTATGACATAAACTGGCAAAGCATATCAAGTTGGAAGGACTTTAGGGTTTTCTCCTTGAAAATATTTTTCCCCTAAACATATTCATTTATATTCTCTGAGATAGTCTCTAGACTGTGGAGATCAAAGCAAGCTGGAAATCCAGCAGAGTTTTAAAGTGCATTAAAGGTAGCGTGTTTCAAAGCCACATGCCTGAACATTTAAGCACCATGGAAGCAATGAAGTAGCAGGTGGTAATACATGTAAACATGATTGTTCTAATCTTCATACTTTTCAACTTGTCAAAGCCTAACTCTGTGACACGACATTTGGCAAACAGCAAAAACAAGGGATGCTGCGAGGACACACATCCACCCAGGACAGCATAAAACCCAAGGACACCAGCCAGCTTTGGATTTTCTCTTTCAGCCACATTTCAGATCTTGTATGTCATTTAAAGCAATAAGGATGTGGATTTACCAGACTTATGTGGAACCTGGCAAATCTGAGCATGGAGTGAGTGCTTCCTGGGAGATTGGAATGCAGAAATATAGTTCTCTGCTGCACATTTTGTTAACCAAGATAAAGAGTATAAAATGCCATCCACTACAGTCTAGTGGCATTTTGTAAATGTCTGCATATTGTGAATAGAGATAACCAGTCTTTAATGTTCCTCACGTAGCAACTGAAGTGCTGTGGAAATATTTTCGCTTGGTTTCAGAGAGTCTAAGTGAGACAAAATGAGACTGTTTTTCTTTTTATTACCCCTAAAGAAACGAGAGTATAATAATATAATAATAATAACAAGATGTATCCACCAGTTCTGTTTCCTGATCAGCCCTAGCTGTAAACACACAGCTCCATCACTTGAGGTCCTGGCATGTAAACAAATGCTTGACCATTTCCTGTCTCCTTCACGCTTCTGCAGAACTTCTCAGGAAACGCCTTACTCACTACAAGTTATCATTGCACTGCTGAAGTCAATGGTGTTGAGATAGCTGTAGCCTGGAACTTGAGATTGCTCATATTGATTTCCCTGCACTTTGGATCAGAATTTGCTGATTTCAGATCTTCACTTTTTATTATTACTCTGCTTCAAATGCCTTGATTTAGCTCACAGCAGCCTAATCTACTATCACCACAGATTTTAATGAAGGCAAAGTGATTTATCAGTGGTAACTAGAGCTCTTGTAGAAACCACTATTGAAGGCAGGGGGTAGTGGGGAGCAAATAAAGATAAACTGATCCTGTATGCTCCCAAATAAGAATACTTCAGGCTCCTAAGCTCATTCTCCCTGTGGATTAATGATCCATAAGGGACTCCTTGTACCAAGGAGAAGTAAATCAGCCCTCCCACTTTTGGCAGGAAGGAATGCAACTGAGAAGAGAAATGCTTTATCATTTCTATGGACTTTGCTGTCGCTCCTTGGTGAATGCATTAAAATCTGTGAATCTCTGACAAAGACTTCTTCCTCCTCCCACATTCTGTGTGAGGCACTTAATCTCTGCATCCTGGGGACATAACCATTTGTGACCAGGAAATGGAGCATGAGCCAAGCCCTTCTCTTTTGGGGGTACCTTCTCTGATTTCCTTTACTTGCAATGAATGAAACCTTTCATTTCAACAGCATCTGACTTGTATCAGAAGGTTCACGACTGACTGGAGCAAAAATGGGGTGACAGAGACAGATGAAACTGTTTAAAGTGTGTGATTGCTAAACAAGTAAGCATTAGCTTGAAACACAGGGGCAGAAAACAACAGGAAGTGTGACTGGATGGCACTGTTTAGAAGATAAAATGCAGACTGGACTTTTCCCCCCTACTCCTCTCCACGGCTTGCATTTTCTTTAAGGAAAAGGTCAAGCCTTCTCTCCCAGGCTACTACAAGCCATCACCAAGCAGGAAGTATATCCTGTGTCCTGTTTTCTCCAGAGGCCAGTAGCAGGGCAGAGGGGAGCATGACTTCCACATCACTGATTTTACTGTGCTGTTCTTAAGTGGCTGAGTACCAAATCACTGAGTAAATCTCCCTCCCTTTCAAACATGGTGCAGCCCAGCCCCAGGACTTTGCAGTGTCTGGCAGCTGCTGGAGGAGGGCAGAGGGGGAAATACAAACTACTCCCTTTGGAGGTGTGGGTGCCTATTTTTGTCAGATATGAAATTACAGCAGTCACTGGGGAGGGAAGGTGGGTGAGGAGCACATCTGTAATTAAAGATTGTGAATCATTCCAGAGGAGACAGGTGTGTTGTCCTCATTGAATGAGGAAAATAAGCTTGGAAACTGGAAGACCTAGCACATACTGTTTTCCACCTAAGTGATTTCCTTCACATCTCACACCTGAACAAAGGCTCTCAAACTCCAAGGGAGCAACCACCCAGGTCGTGCCTTGCCACCTGCAGTACACAGCAAGGTCCAGGACTTGCAGGTGGCTGAGGGAAGTCTGCCAGGGAGACACTGATAAATGTGGGTGTCCAAGTTAGCAATTGATTTTGTTTGAACATAATCCTACATTGAACATAATCCTGGGTGAGAAGAGATATAGCAAAAAATGCAAAATAAGTCTCTTGAAAGGAGCAAAGCCATGGCATGTCATCTGTGGGCAAGGGCCATATCTTCTCTGCAGACTCACAGAGCACACATACCTGTCTTTTCTGTTACCCATCCTTGCTGCAATATTTCCAATCTATATTCTAGTTAATGGGATTTGGTACCAATTCTTCCCATCCTTTGTTTCACTGCTATTACACAATGAACTGTTGTAGACATTGTCTACCTGGACTTTAGCAAGGCCTTTGACACAATCTCCCACAGCATCCTCCTGGAGAAGCGGGCTGGACGTGGCTTGGACGGGCATACACTTTGCTGGGTCAAAAACTGGCTGGATGGCCGAGCACAGAGAGTTGTGGTGAATGGAGCTAAACCCAGTTATGACCAGACACAAGTGGTGTTCCCCAGGGCTCGGTTTTGGGGCCAGTCCTGTTTAACATCTTTATCAATGATCTGGATGAGGGGATTGAGTGCTCCCTCAGCAAGTTTGCAGATGACACTAAGTCAGGAGGGAGTGTTGATCTGCCTGAGGGTAGGAAGGCTCTGCAGAGGGACCTGGATAGGCTGAATCAATGGGCTGAGCCCAACTGGATGAGCTTCGACAAGGCCAAGTGGTGGGTCCTGCACTTTGGTCGCAATAACCCCATGCAGCGCTACAGACTTGGGGACGAGTGGCTGGAGCTGCCAGGCAGAAAAGGACCTGGGGGTGCTGGTGGACAGCAGGATGACCATGAGCCAGCAATGTGCCCTTGTGGCCAAGAAGGCCAATGGCATCCTGGGGTGTATTAGAAGGGGTGTCATTAGTAGGGCGAGAAAGGTTCTCCTTCCCCTCTACTCTACCCTGGTGAGACCACATTTGGAATATTGTGTTCAGTTCTGGGCCCCTCAGTTCAAGAAGGACAGGGAATTGCTAGAAAGAGTCCAACACAGAGCCACAAAGATGATGGAGAGAGTGGAGCATCTTCCTTATGAGGAGCAGCTGAGGGAGCTGGGTCTCTTTAGCTTGGAGAAGAGGAGACTGAGGGGTGACCTCATTCATGTTTATAAATTTGTAAAGGGCAAGTGTCAGGAGGAAGGAGCCAGGCTCTTCTCAGTGACAGCCAATGACAGGACAAGGGGCAATGGGTGCAAGCTGGAGCATGGGAGGTTCAATCTGAATGTGAGGAAAAACTTTTTTACTGTAAGGGTGAAGAGCACTGGAACAGGCTGCCCAGACAGGTTGTGGAGTCTCCTTCTCTGGAGACATTCAAAACCTGCCTGGACGTGTTCCTGTGTGACCTGGTCTAGGTGTTCCTGTTCTGGCAGAGGGGTTGGACAGGATGATCTTTCAAGGTCCCTTCTAACTCCTAATATTCTGTGAATCTGCGAACCGATGTTGTGGTATTACCAGACCTGCATGGGTATTCTCTTGGCCCTCACCAGCTGTTGGGTCACACCAGTATTAAGAAAAAGATATTTCCTTTCCCAGGGACACTGCTGCCTCTTCCCATCTGCTACAGTGACAAGTGATTGATCTCGAAGATGCTGGGTGTTCTTGACTAACCAGAACTTAAACACTTTTCAGCTCTGCCCATGAAAAGCTGTAGTGAGGATAGAGCTGATGGTCCATCTTCCCTGTGAGAGCCAATGGTGAATATCTAAAGGAGAGTTCAAGCACAAGGCAACCAGCTGGAGGTCTGAGGCATGGAAAACTGTTGAGCCAGAGTTAGTATTGAAGTGTTTAAAGGGTTGTCTTGGGGTGTAAAAGCTTTTGCATTTACCAGAGCTTCTCATATGGAAATATTTTAACCTCCCACTCACATCCAGACTCAGCTCTTGGCAGGACTAAGCCTTACCTCCTCCTCTTCCCTTTCTTGAATGAACTCTTTTAATTTGCAGTTGAAGGAATTCAACATTGGGAGCTCAGCAATACTGAAGGCACAGCTTGTGTCAGGGAGCAAGGCACCCCTCTGCCTTGTTCCCCCCCAGGTCACCATAGTTGCTCCAGGAGCCATGCAGAAATGCATGTGGCCACGACTTTGTCCTTTTGTCCCCTCTAATAGACAGATACACAGTGGGAGCCAGCCCCGGAAATGATAAAGGCTGTTGCCTGAAGCTCTCAATGCAGCTCAGCACAGGACAAGGGTGCCGTCATGCCTAGCCCTTGTCTGGGAATGGAAACAGAATGGGGAAATTCTCTGCCACTCCTTCCTCCCTCCTAATCCAGCTGAACTTCTACTTGTCAGACAAAAATGTTCAGTGGAAGGCTGTAAGGAAGTAAAGCCAGACTGCTGTGCATGTCCTTTCTTTATAAAGCATATGCGTATCCTAGGGAACACTTCTTGCTGACTGTCCCCTGAAGGGACTCCAGAGAGCAAAGTAGTCAGGAAGGCAAGCCTTAGAGCTTCTGCCTGTGTGTTTAACTCTTGTGGAGGTGGCAAGGGCACAGGGAAGGGCTACAACATCTCATGAAATTAGCTTAGTGAATTTAGAAACAGAGGCATTCAGGTCTTGTGGAAGAAGGAAATAAATTTGACAGACAGGCGCTGTAAATGTATGGACTGTTTTATCCACTTCTTTCAGTTTTCTATTCCATCTATGCACATGGAACCAAAAAATGCAAAAGGTATGTGGGCTTTTCTCTGACTTGTAACAGATACATACTTGTGTCCAACCCTGGCTCTGACATGAAGTACAGCACAGCTCCCCCTGAAATAAACTGCAGCTCACACATATCTCAGGGTGGAACTTGGCTCTTAAACAAAGTTTAATGGGAGTCAGCTCTGGCTGAACTCTACTTATGACTTCATATTTTCCAGGGCTGTGCTAGTGCTGTTGGTTTGTTCATTTTTCTTTTTTTTTTTTTTTGTCTCTTTATACTAATAGGTGATTCAGTGGGATAGCTTGACCTTATGGCACTGTTCCAAAGCAGACTTCTCTGGAGGCAATGGTAAATAGTTTGGGTATGCTATGAAAGGACTTTGAGAATTTTCCAGGCTCTCTCATGACTGCTTGAGAAGGCAGATTTTTTTCAGCCTGCTAATATCAACTGGTGAATTCAACCAAGAAGTTGGAAAACGGAGAGTATGGATAGAGGCTATATATGATGATCTTGGCAATGAAGCCTTGGTTCTATCATGTTTCTAGTATTCATAAAAAAAGATTTTTAGAAACTTCCGCCATTGGTCCAACTGAGCAGTTGGAATGCATGAGAAATCTGCCACCAACTTCAAAGACAGCAGAAGCAGTTTAACAGAGGGAGCTTTTTCAAATCCCACCTTGTACTTATACGACTGGATATTTCACTTTGTGTGTTGGAACAGTGCCCTGCTTTGATACAAGTGTAAATGGGACCGCAGTGTCTGCTGCTGCTGCTTGGCTGCAGAGTGGGATTGCTGCTGATTCAGCTATAAAAGAGCAGCATCCCTCCAGGCAGAGTGGGAGGTACACAGTAACAGCTCTGCTCTAGGGTCCTTATTTTGACAGCGGAGAGTGGGCCTTTTATTTCTTAATGCATTCCAATAAATTCTTACTCAGGGAGTACCAAGCCCAACTTTTTTCCATGGCCTTCTAGAACGGCTGTATTTCAAAGGAGTCATTTGGCTGTGAAATCTGAAGTTTTCTGTTCCGTTCAAACAAATCTAGCAAATCTAGCAGGAAATCACCAGCTTGATCCAGCTGCTTTTCTCCTTATGCTTCTTTTTTGGGGGACTGTTTTTTTCTGAGTGCAGATTTATAATGTGCTTCACCTACC
>NW_010180668.1:0-6699 GCF_000695765.1 Mesitornis unicolor | reverse complement strand
TCCTGCTTTTTGCCCTCTCTGTCTGCACCTGGCAAACCCCTTCCTGTTAACACATCAACCAACAGTCAGACCACATGGGGACTTGGATCAGTTTGCCAATAAGTAAAGACCCCCCACCTCTTTCCTTTTGGTGGGCTGGTGTTCTGCTGGCTCAGCTTGAAAGGAAAAGGGTTAGGAATGAGAGTGCCCTTTTCTGCTGGAATGTAACAGCCGCCTCACATCACAGCAATTCACTCTCAGCTTCCTGCATGTATATTTCACACATTTAGGAAAGGAGCAGCCCAAAGACTCTACAGTAAGTCAGAAATACATTGATCAGAGAAGTGCCATAGTAAACATTTGTTGCTATTGAAAAGTACTAGACCATATTTCTTTGCTTAATGACACACATTAATCCTCCATTGTATTTGCAGGGCTGTCCAAGCTGAATCTGGCTTTAAAGGTTTTAAATATAGTCCAAACTGTTAAAACGTATCATTCTGACCAAAAAGAAAAGAACTGACAAAAATCCCAGCAATGTCCCTTTGGTTTTTTCTTTGCTGTTAAAACCACCGTTAAAATACGGTCTACAAGCTTTTGAATGGCTGCAAAAAAATGACTTGTTTTAAATTGGTGACCAAAATATGACCATTATCCAGGTACTCACTGCTACTTCTGTTTACAGTCCAGTTTCCTAATGAAATAGGTCTTATGTGTTTGTGCTGTCTATCTGTCAACTTAATCATCTGTTCATCCATCTGTCACTTCCCATCAAGAACTTTTGGATATCCACTAACCAATTTCAACCAGATTTGAAGGAGAAGCAGAAGCCTCAGTAATCATTACCATTCTGCAAGTTGTATGAAGCTCAACATTGGTCCACAGAAAGCCATTCAAGTGAGCAGTAACACAAAAAGTACTCCTTATCAGGAGACTAAACTAAATGGAGTTATTTTCTACTTAGGAATGTAATAGCATCAAATTTCAGCAAGATAAGGTTGTTTTCATAAGCATGACTGCAACTTAACAGGCAAAAGCAGAGTGTAAGACACTATTTAAGCACCTGTAGGAGAGGTCCAGCCCTTCTGACCAGTGCATATTGAAAGCTCTGCAAAAAAGCCTCTGATTACCTTATAGAAAAGCTAAGTGCTCAGCAGAGGCTTTGGAAAGGAGTGATTGAGCAATGTTAACAATAATAGTTGGGATTTGTTTTCCCCAATTGTGGACTACAGAAAGTTAGGCTTCTAATCTAAGCTAGTCTTCTAGATTTGCTGCTTGGCTGATGGGAAGAGAAATTCCCACCCCAAATTCCTACCCTATCCCCCAGGATTCATCACACCCCTTGGCTGGAGCTGAATGGATCTCCTTGCAAGAAGATTATTGTATTTCTTGTCAGAAGAGAAGAGAAGAGAAGAGAAGAGAAGAGAAGAGAAGAGAAGAGAAGTCAAGCCAGGCTGATTATTAGCCCTCCACCTGCATGGTACTTACCATTCAGGTTTCATTAGGAAAGAGGAATTTTAGTAATGAGTTGTTAATGATTCTCACAACAACGTAAGTCCTGCTCTGAAAAACATGTAGTATATGGCCTCAGTGAAGGTTTTTTCATGCTTAGCTCTGCTAATGTGTTCAATATGCTATTTGTCAAGTAATGCCAGACAACTGTCCAAAAATAATAGACAAGCAAGGCTTTTTTCCTCTGTTTTTTTCCTCTTTTTAACAATTATTGCACAATCTGTCTAGAACTGCTCAAATGAATCATAGATGGCAAAGAAGTTTTGCTAAAATTGGTCAACTCAATTCAGACAGCTTGGACTGATACGAAAATGCTTTTCAGATAATAAAATAGGCTTTGTCTTTTAAAATGGAGCAGATATGCAAAAGAAATCTGCATATTCATTGCAGAATCCTTGGAAAATGAGAAACGTTGTTGCCCTGAGCTATTATTTGCCTTGCAAGTTTCTAAGGTGTTTCAATATGCTTTATTTTCTTTGTTTAATATGCTCAATACTTAAAGCATTTGGAAGATTGTTTCCACTACAGATATCTCCATTAATAATATTAACCTCGTCAGTGCTCCAGGAAAGATCTCTGTGTCCCTAAAGAGCATATGCTAAACATCCTGACATTTCCACTTGCAATGGTTTGTAGACAGTGCCTTAGGCAGGCACTGGTGTATGAGCTGGATGTAGCTGAATATAATTCATATCAAATAAGCTAGGGGATGGAGCACAGAAAGCTCCTTTTTCCAAGAATTGTCACCTGTTGGACTGCTTTACTACAAAATATTGGTGGTGGGAATGAGCCATAAGGAAGAAACCTGCCCATGATGCAAAAATGGTAGTAGCCTGCCACTAATTCTTTGAATTGTTAGAATAATATCTTTGTGCATAACTGCAGGCTTTCGGCCAGTTCCAGGTGATTTTTAGATTACATCACCCATAATTCAATCATCTCACCTGTAATTTAAGCACAAGGTCAAGCTTTTTCATCTCAAATCAAGAAATAGACATTTACCAGCCTGAATACAATAATGGCTCTCTTTCTTTCCTTGCATGTCAGTGTTTACTAAAACACGTTTTCTGCCAGCAACAGAACTGGTGAAACACTCTTGCTTTTGGATTTATGTCTTTGCCCCCTAAATCTCACCCCCAGCATATACTGCCTCCTTCCCACAGCAGCTCCCCATGGGGAGGGGCAGCACCTCTGGATCTACTCGCATGATGACTGAAAAGTACATGGTGACCGGAGAACTGGTTGCTGCTAAACAGCTTAAAACTGCTGAGTCCTCTCTGCCTGTCCTTCACTGCTGGACCGTTCTAGTCTACCTTTTCTCTCCAACCTACAGTTTTCATGAAAATGGAGGCAATGCACTTATCTTTGTCATTTTTTTCCTTTTAAAACAGTTAGAGTTGAATAATGGATTCAAAACTTGTAAAGGGTACAAGGACAGTCAGGCACACAGCAGGAGCAGTGAAAATCAGTGCAACAATATTGCTGAATGTATTTGATGGAAATATTTCAAATACTAACAAACAGCTCAGTCTGTCACAGTTAGGCGGACTAATTTTCACTAATGTTTGTTTTGAAGAGTGCCACATTCATAAAAAAGGGTATGCTTCAAATGTAAACTAAAACCTAATCTTAACAAGTTATTAAGGTCATAAAATCAAACACAGCAACATGAAGAAATACAGAGGTCACCCTATCCTCTGATGACATGGTCAAAAGGCCTGTGACTCAGGACCGAGGCTGGTAGAACTGTTAGCTACAAATTAAAAGTATGTCTTAGTAAATAATTACAAGCAGTTTAGCAGTTAAATTGTCTTACTGCATCATATAACCATTTACACAAGGGTTTGGAAAGGAATTATCATATCCCTGAAGACCTCTTGGCCCCTGACTTTCTGCTGAAAGGTTCTGGCTCAAATTTTTATGCTTATGTTTCTAACATGCAAAGTTTAGGTCAGGGAGGTGTGCTTCTTTCATGCACTGTTTCTCAAGAATTACAAGTATCTGTTACAGTTTGTCAGATGAGCTTTCACTATATCCATAGTCAGCTCCTTTGATTACCTGTGATCATTTGCAACATTTGCAATGGTTAATCAATTAAGCCAGCAACTCCTTTCCATTCAGCTTTGATCTCAGTGAATGAGCGAACAGCTGTTTTGTTCCCATTTTGGTTCTGCAAGAATGACTAGAGCTTGAAATTGTTGACTTTGGATGAAAGCGAGGCAGAAATTGTTTGGCCGATTTGCTGGATATTTAGTGTTTCTTTCAAAACCTTCCCAATTAAAAGGCTCTCAAAAGGAATATTCCATTCTGATGAAGAGGGAGGAGGTGGCAGGAGGAGGGACACATGAAGGAAAACATCCTGTTCATGAACTGTACATTATCGATTCAGACCACATTTGTCACTCCTCCTTTAATGAAGAAATACCAGGTGAATTTATCTTCCCCAGCAAGATGCTGTACATTTGGAGCATGACCCAACTTTGATGGTTGTGGAGGAAGAATGTAAATGATGGCCTCGTTACATTAAGTTATTTTTCTTGGAGAACTAAGGAACTTTTCATAGTGATAAGACTATAAACATGAGGCAGACAAAACAGGCACAACTTCCAAGTTGCCACACACAGTATTTTTTTAAAAAGATTAGACCTTCTTCCAGGTCCACAAACTTCATGCACCCTTTGTATAGTAAGAAGGCAGCATTTGCTCTTTAGACATCAAGCAGCTCCCATGGGAGCACAGCAAAAACTGGCCACTGTATATGAGCAACAAGACTACCATTTTGATATCTTCCCACATCCCATCTCTAAAGACAAGATTTTTTCAGCATCCTTTCGTGAGCTTCGTTGCCCATTTGCTAAGAAGCTCCAGTGTTAGTGGAGGCAGGTCTTCTCACTATCTTCTCTTCTGCTCTAAGTTTCTTCTGCCAACCCTGAAACTTTCTTGTCCTTCCTGATGCTATAAGATGAAGACAGATCCATATGAATTTCTCTGACAATTTTTTACTGTATTTTTATTTACTGTATTTATTTTATTTTTACACAAGGCATTAAATATCTCTTGGGAGAGGGGACATAGGCCTACAATAAGGTCTCTCTCAAGTATTGTGCTGTATGGGAGCTTTAAGGTTGTAACATTTCTAGTACTTCTGAGAGAGGGATTGCCATTTTAATGTCTTACTGGATGCACTTCACTTAATTACCATCAGAATTGGTGATTGATATTCAGCTACCCTGAACTAAGGAGCTGAAGTATTTTAATGTGCGTCTCCAGTAAGCGCAAAAAAAAATAAAAGAGTATGTGCTTCAAACTGAAAGGGGACTTTGGAAGGGGTGTCAGTTCTTTTGAGGGATAAACAGAATATTGAGATTTAACTTAAAAAAACCTGTGGGTTTTTTTGATATTATGTAACCCTTTAAAACACAATTTTCTTTTTTAAAAGTTTATTTACATTTTTAATTCAAAATACAGAATACCTTTTCGGTTTTAAAATACCCTTATTATTTTTCACCTAAAATTATTTCCCAAATTTCAATTTTTTTCCTTGTCCTTCTTGTCATTAAGGGATATGGTGGGATCATTTTTTCGCAAGCTGGCTATTAGTGTTTCTCTCCATCTCAGATTTTCCCCAAGACTCAAGTGCAATTCAGCTTCACAAAAGAAAGAGAAACTGTATGAGTGAAGACATTAGTTCCTAAAACACTGGAAAAACATATTTTCTCTTTCTTACTTTATAACAGTCTAGAATGGTACAAAAGTATTTGGCTGACACTGTAAACCAGAATCAAGTGTGAACTGATATGATTACGTGGCAATCCTAATCCAATTAACCTAATTTGATAATGCACTTTTATCCTCACTGTATTGCAAAGCGAAAAGTCTTGAACAGACCTTTATTTTAATTGAATGAGACTGGATTTTTTTCTTGTCAAATTAATGACAAACTACTTGCTAGCTAGGATAGAAAGGATGGGGCCCAGTGCATTTAAATTTTGCAGATATTTTTAATCTGCAAGATTTACTTTACATTTGGAGCACAGTCCATTTACTTACCCAAAACATCATGTGGTTGTTGTTGTATGTCACCATTATTGTCCTTATAATAATTTAATGTATAAATAGAAGCCAAATTGTTCTGTCTCTTGTCCAGATTGACAGATGAAAAACTGTTCCTTAATTTTGAAAGAACAGCCTTGATGTGTTTCATTATCCAATGTGAGCTGGTGATGGCTTTTTCAGCAGAATGTGTCAAATTGATGGGTCCAGGCTGATGACCCTTTGGGATAAGAGATGCCAGCTCTGGCAGGGCACTCCACACTTACTGGCAAATATTAAAATAGGTAATGACTTTTTTTTTAAACTCAGAAAGGCCTCAGTGCAATGCATCTGATATCATAACACAGGCCAGAGAGCAGATTGAGCAATTAACATACTTTTAACATGAAGTTTTCAGAAGTTGATTCAACTCATTTTTACAGATGCAGCTGCAGTGAACCAGTTCTAACTATAGCTTGTAAATTAAATTGGTATGCTAAGGTTAATAGATTAATGATTTTCTCATGAATGCAATGTGTCGGCAAGGCACAAACATAAACCAAAGGGCAAGGAGGACATACCGCAGTTGCATAAACAATGGAGCTGTTAAGACTTCATTAGTTCTTCCATACTAAATGTGTGGTAAGAAAAGCCTTGCATCAGTGATGACAACAGGGACACATGTAGACCTACTTTTACTGTTGAGAGGAATGATGACTGCAGAAGAGCATACAAAGCATACAAAAAGAGCCCCTGGGGAAGGAACAGTTGTAATAAATACATTCTTATATCACAGAATCACAGACTAGTAGGGATTGGAAGGGACCTCGAAAGATCACCTACCCCAACCCCCCTGCCTGAGCAGGATCACCTAGACTGGGTCACACAGGAACATGTCCAGGTGGGTTTTGAATGTCTCCAGAGAAGGAGACTCCACAACCTCTCTGGGTAGCCTGGTCCAGTGCTCTGCCACCCTCACAGCAAATAAGCTTTTCCTTATGTTTAAGTTGAGCCTCCTGTGTTCTAGTTTGTGACCATTGCCCCTTGTCCTGTCATTGGGCACGTCCGAGAAAAGTCTGGTCCTATCCTCCTAAAACCCGCCCTTTAGATATATGTATGTCATTAATTATTATAATTAATGAGATTCCCCCTCAGCCTCCTCTTCTCCAGGCTAAA
>NW_010180667.1:4254-4972 GCF_000695765.1 Mesitornis unicolor | reverse complement strand
GGTTTTTGGGGTTTTGGGGGTCCCCGAGGCGCTGAGCCGCCCCCGTCCCCCCCGTTTCCCCGTCCCCGATGCAGGGGGTGCCGCTGCCACAGAGCGAGGCCAACGCCATGGACGTGGTGCTCAGGTTCGCCCTCACGCGGCTGCGCTTCCCCCCCCAGAGCATCGTCCTCTATGCGTGGTCCATTGGGGGCTTTACTGGTGAGAACTGGGGTGTACTGGGTTATACTGGGTTATACTGGGATGTATCGTCCTCTATGCCTGGTCCATCAGGGGCTTTACTGGTGAGAACTGGGGTGTACTGGGTTATACTGGGTTATACTGGGATGTATCGTCCTCTATGCCTGGTCCATCAGGGGCTTTACTGGTGAGAACTGGGGTGTACTGGGTTATACTGGGTTATACTGGGATGTATCGTCCTCTATGCCTGGTCCATCAGGGGCTTTACTGGTGAGAACTGGGGTGTACTGGGTTATACTGGGTTATACTGGGATGTATCGTCCTCTATGCCTGGTCCATCAGGGGCTTTACTGGTGAGAACTGGGGTGTACTGGGTTATACTGGGTTATACTGGGATGTATCGTCCTCTATGCCTGGTCCATCAGGGGCTTTACTGGTGAGAACTGGGGTGTACTGGGTTATACTGGGTTATACTGGGATGTATCGTCCTCTATGCCTGGTCCATCAGGGGCTTTACTGGTGAGAACTGGGGTGTACTGGG
>NW_010180667.1:3855-4233 GCF_000695765.1 Mesitornis unicolor | reverse complement strand
GTTTGTATTGGGATGTATCGTCCTCTACGCCTGGTCCATCGGGGGCTTTACTGGTACGGACTGGGGTGTACTGGATTATACTGGTGAGAACTGGGATGTACTGGGTATACTGGTGAGAACTGGGATGTGCTGGGGTGTACTGGGTTATATTGGGATGTATCGTCCTCTACGCCTGGTCCATCAGGGGCTTTACTGGTACAGACTGGGGTGTACTGGGATGTACTGGGTTATACCGGTGTGTACTGGGATGTACTGGTGAGAACTGGGGTGTACTGGGTTATACTGGGTTATACTGGGATGTATCGTCCTCTATGCCTGGTCCATCAGGGGCTTTACTGGTGAGAACTGGGGTGTACTGGGGTGTACTGGGGTATACTG
>NW_010180667.1:0-2935 GCF_000695765.1 Mesitornis unicolor | reverse complement strand
TACTGGTGAGAACTGGGGTGTACTGGGATGTACTGGTGAGAACTGGGGTGTACTGGGTTATACTGGTTTATACTGGTCAATACTGGTCCATACTGGTCCATACTGGTTTCTCTGCAGCCACCTGGGCAGCGATGTCGTACCCCGACCTGGGGGCGCTGGGTTGTACTGGGGCTGTACTGGTCCGTAGTGGTCCATACTGGTTTATACTGGTCAATACTGGTCCATACTGGTCCATACTGGTTTCTCCGCAGCCACCTGGGCAGCGATGTCGTACCCCGACCTGGGGGCGCTGGGTTGTACTGGGGCTGTACTGGTCCGTAGTGGTCCATACTGGTTTATACTGGTCAATACTGGTCCATACTGGTCCATACTGGTTTCTCCGCAGCCACCTGGGCGGCGATGTCGTACCCCGACCTGGGGGCGCTGGTCCTGGACGCCTCCTTTGACGACCTCGTGCCCCTGGCGCTGAAGGTGCTGCCCCGCAGCTGGCGTGAGTCACCCCAAAAACACCCGGAAACACCTGAAAACACCCAAGAAACACCCAGAAACACCCAAAACCACCTCAAAATCACCCTGAAAACAACCGGAAACACCCAGAAACACCCCAAAAACACCCAAAAACACCTCAAAATCACCCTGAAAACAACCAAAAACACCCAGAAACACCCAAAAACACCGCAAAATCACCCTGAAAACAACCAAAAACACCTGGAAAGACCCAAAAACGCCCGGAAACACCCAAAAGCACCTCAAAATCTCCCGAAATCACCCTGAAAACACCCAAAAACGCCCGGAAACACCCAAAACCACCTCAAAATTCCCCTGAAAACAATCAAAAACACCCAGAAACACCAAAAAAAACCTGGAAACACCCCAAAACCACCTTGAAACACCCAAAAACACCTCAAAATCACCCTGAAAACAACCTAAAACACCCAGAAACACCCAAAAAACACCTGGAAACACCCAAAAACACCCAGGAACACCCAAAAACACCCAGAAACACCCGGAAACACCCAAAAAACACCCAGGAACACCCGGAAACACCCCAAAAACGCCCGGAAACACCCAAAAACACCTCAAAATCCCCCTGAAAACAACCTAAAACACCAGGAAACACACAAAAAACACCCAGAAACACCCAAAAACACCTTAAAATCACCCTGAAAACAACCTAAAACACCCAGAAACACCCAAAAAACACCCAAAACCACCCAAAACCACTCCAAAACCACCTTGAACCAGCCGGAAACACCCAAAAACACCTCAGAATCCCCCTGAAAACAACCTAAAACACCCAGAAACACCCAAAAACACCCAGAAACACCCCAAAACCACCTCGAAACACCCAAAAACACCCGGAAACACCTCAAAATCCCCCTGAAAACAACCTAAAACACCCAGAAACTCCCAAAAACGCCCGGAAACACCCAAAAACACCTCAAAATCTCCCTGAAAACAACTTAAAACACCCAGAAACACCCCAAAACCACCTCGAAACACCCAAAACCACCCAAAACCATTCCAAAACCACCTTGAACCAGCCGGAAACACCCAAAAACACCTCAAAATCTCCCTGAAAACAACTTAAAACACCCAGAAACACCCCAAAACCACCTCGAAACACCCAAAACCACCCAAAACCATTCCAAAACCACCTTGAACCAGCCGGAAACACCCAAAAACACCTCAAAATCTCCCTGAAAACAACTTAAAACACCCAGAAACACCCCAAAACCACCTCGAAACACCCAAAACCACCCAAAACCATTCCAAAACCACCTTGAACCAGCCGGAAACACCCAAAAACACCTCAAAATCTCCCTGAAAACAACTTAAAACACCCAGAAACACCCCAAAACCACCTCGAAACACCCAAAACCACCCAAAACCATTCCAAAACCACCTTGAACCAGCCGGAAACACCCAAAAACACCTCAGAATCCCCCTGAAAACAACCTAAAACACCCAGAAACTCCCAAAAACGCCCGGAAACACCCAAAAACACCTCAAAATCTCCCTGAAAACAACTTAAAACACCCAGAAACACCCCAAAACCACCTGGAAACACCCAAAAACACCTCTAAGTCACCCTGAAAACAACCTAGAACACCCAAAACACCCTGAAAACACCCAAAAACACCCAAAACACCCCAGAACCACCTTGAAACACCCAAAAACACCCGGAAACACCCCAAAAACACCTTGAACCACCCAGAAACACCCAAAAACACCTCAAAATCATCCTGAAAACAACTTCAAACACCCTGAAACACCCCTAAACCACCTTGAAACACCCAAAAACACCCGGAAACACCCCAAAAACACCTTGAACCACCCAGAAACACCCAAAAACACCTCAAAATCATCCTGAAAACAACTTCAAACACCCTGAAACACCCCTAAACCACCTTGAAACACCCAAAAACACCCGGAAACACCCCAAAAACACCTTGAACCACCCAGAAACACCCAAAAACACCTCAAAATCACCCTGAAAACACCCGGAAACACCCCCAAAACACCCTGGAAATACCCAAAAACACCTCAAAACACCTGGAAACACCCAAAAAACACCCAAAACCACCTCAAAATCACCCGAAATCCCCCTGAAAACAACCAGAAACGCCCCCAAACCACCCCAAACCACCTCGAAACACCCAAAAAACACCCGGAAACACCCCAAAACCACCCCAAATCACCCCCGACCACCCCAAAATACCCCAAGTCACCCCAAAACCCACCCCAAATCGCCCCCAGTCACCCCAAAAACCACCCAAAACCACCCCCAACCACCCCAAAATACCCCAAACCACCCCAAAACACCCAAAGTCACCCCAAAATACCCCCAATCACCCCAAAAACCACCCCAAGACACCCCCAGTCACCCTAAACCCACCCCAAATCACCCCCAACCCCTCCAAAAACCACCCCA
>NW_010180666.1:0-17641 GCF_000695765.1 Mesitornis unicolor | reverse complement strand
TCCAATCCCTAACGGTCTGAGATTCTGTGATAGAAAACTCTGTGTTAGTCCCAGCTGAGGGGAGAATGCCTGGGGATTTGGGTCATCTTTCAACAGCAAAATGATGAAACACCTGTTTTGATCGTAAGAGGAACAAAGTAACACATGAACTCCATGACCAGACAGAACTTGAGGCAGCCCACCTCTGGTGTTTCTAGATTGTGCTGCACAACAGCTCTGGCTGCTTCTGTTTAAGGCTGTTTCTGCCTTTGAACTTGAAGAAATCCTGTTGTGTGGGTTCTCCTGATTCACTGGTCTGCAATGCTATTAATCTAAATATTTGTCAGTAAAGTACCTGACTCACAGTGGCTTCTGTTATTTGCTTGTGGGGGCTTGGGCCCTGGAGCTGCAGTTTGGGCTGTTCCTCATCTCCGCAGGTGGCCAAGCAGGTGCTGCTTCTCCCCTCCAGTCAGGCCTGGGCTGAAGAAAATCATCTCCCTGAACTGAATGTGAGAACTACCCAGAATTACACAGGAATTCCTTGTAGTGATGGTATCTGTGCTTCAGCTGTTTGTGGTTAACCTCTAGGATGGACTTTTGAAGTGGTAAAAACCTCAGGCTGCTCACAAGAGGAGGCTTCCAGGCTCTTCCAGAGCCCAGAAATGTTCCTTGACACTCAGTGCAGAGAAAGGTTTGCATTCATAATGTGGATTACAAGTTGGAGAGTGATGTCCAAGCCTGACTCCATAGACAGGAGTGAGAGGGCTGGGGGGAAAAAACCCTAACAAAACACACACGCAGTCCTGGATAAAAAAGTCTGCAGCAGTCAGTAAAGTTTATTTCAAGGAAATTCTCAAAAAGAACTATGTCAACATCCATGCATTAACAACAGGGAAACTGACTCCTCTGAGACCAAAACTTGTAACAAGGGACAGAGTTAAGTGACACATACCTGCCCTGAAGGAGGAGAGGTTGTGTTTTGGACACACTTCAATCCATTTTAAATCTATTTTTTTAAAAACATCTATACATAAAGCTCAGTTACTCAATCATACAGAACCTTCGCAGTCCACTGTTGGTCAGTGCTGACACTGCCTTTTCTGAGGCTGGCAGAGCAGTGAGGTAGAGGGGTCTGTGACAGCGGTGACTGATGGCACCCATAGCCCTGGAGCTGTGCTGAGCTGACCCCAGTGTTTCTGGCCCACGGTTGTGCTGTATTTCCAGCTGCAGAGGCTGTGTCCTGGTCAAGTACCAGGCCAGTCTCAAAAGCAGCTGAAACTGAAGTGGAGATGCTAGGCAATCCATATATTGAAAGCATTCCTGAACAATCAAGGGTAGCAGGAGCTCAGTGTTTCAGCTGGTCACCACAGCAGTAATTTCTCCACAGCACAGAGAGCTTCACCCACAACTTGTTTGAAAACTCACAACTAAGAACCAAAACAGCATCAAACCCCAAGAAAGAAGCAACACAGTCTGAGAACGGCCCTGCACCCACCCTCCCACCCCATGGCTACCACTACAAAACTGCAATGTTCAGGACACCCTTAACTCTGGGAGGTTCCAGCAGAGCTGAAGTGATGTCTCACCTCTGGGCTTTACTGGGAAATTCCTCGTCAGCTGGGATGCACCATCCGAGACAGTGCTGGGACGTGGGCCTGTCTCATCAGAGCAGCCTGGGAAAAGCAGTAAAACTGAGTCTGAGTAATAAACTAATGTCTTCAGTCAGCAGAGATACATTAGTCTTCAAAAAACAAGGAAAAATTTGGATTGTAAAGAATAAAAGGTGTGACAAAGTAAAAAGGAAACCAAACAACGTTGAGGAAAACCTATCCTTTTCAAACAAGTTGGCTACTGCCAGAGTACCCAAGTATACAGCGCCATCACCCCACCTTCAGCAGACCCCTGCAGTGCCTCCAGAACGGTGAGCATGGGGCTGCAACAGCTTACCAGCAAGCTAAACATTATTAAAAAACAACCCCACACCAGCATTCCTGTGCGCAGGAGCGGATTACCTGTGTTTTAGTTACATTCACAGCATCGTGAAGAGCTGCCAGGCTTGAGCGTTGGGCCACAAACAGTGAATGTGAAGACGTGCTGCTGACCAGGTCATCCAGCACATCAACCTGGCGCTTCAGGCTGTGAAGGGTGCCTTCTGTCTGCTGTTTTCCTCTGATGAGCATTTCCTCTTGCTTGGACATGCACTGCCAGAGCTGAGCCTAAAGAAGTCATCAGTTCCATTTATACCCAGCTGGTGACATTGTCAAGACTGTTTAAAAAGTGTTCTAACCTCAAGGGATGTGATGTTCAAACCACAAGCAGATGGCATTGGGTTTGTGAGTTGTTTGACCGTAATTCACCTCCTCCCAGGTCAGAAGTGAGCTCTGTTTGTTTCTGTGGCCTTGAACTGCTTGAAGGGAGAGCAACAGGTATGTTCTAACTAAACTTGGCCACCTCCTGTACTTAAACTGATCAACTGCAGTTTGTTCTGTTGCCAGTGTACCGCAGGACGATGGAAATGAGGGAATCTCGTTGGAATCCTCAAAAATCCAGTTACCTGTGAATCAAAATTATTAATCTTGCTACAGCATGCAGTTGCTGGGCGTTATTTCCCTGTTCCGACCCAGAGATACTCAAAGTGTAGAGAGCGGACAGGCCAGAGCTGGAGGAGGATTTCCCCCATACCCCTGGGGTGCTCAGATCATTCTGAGGAGGGGCCCAAGGAGATGAGGAACAGCCCAAACTGCAGCTCCAGGGCTCAAGCCCCCACAAGCAAATAACACAAGCCACTGTGGTTCATCTAGATACAGGTACTTTATTTACAAATATTGAGATTAATAGCATTGTTACACCAAATGAGGAGTACAGCAGTCCAAACAGATCCTTTCTGTGAGAAACAGGAAGACCTACTGTAACTGACTGGAGTACAGGTATTGCACCTCAACAAGCTGTAGTCATTACAACATCAACTTCACACCAGCAGCAGGTCATGGTCCCAGGGCAAACCCTTGGTGGTGCAACCTCGGTTAAGCAGGATGCGTTAGCTGTAGATCTTGAACATACCCATGTACTTAAGAGTATTAGTTAAAAAAAGGACTAACCAGACAAAACAGAGGGACAGTGCACAAGTTACCCAAATCCTATTGTCTGCACATTCCAGTTTTGGCTTTTATTTAACATTGACTGTACAAGACTCTGGTACCACTGGTTACTTACAAGCCTGAACATTGTGTAGTTTTAGTGTCTAGAGAGGATTTTCAGACTACTTTGTATTTGAAACACTGCAGTAAGACTGAAGTTGGACATTTGATCATGGGGAAGCACTGACCCCCTTCTGTTTCTAAACCGTGTGACACCTCACGTGAGGTACAAACATGCTGCACAGAGCCACGCATTTTCACCTGACAACAGCAAATCCCTCACATGTTCAGTGACACCCACATGTGCAGTCACCACCTGAAACACCCCCTCCATACGGTCAGTATGGGCTGTGTCATCCCATGACAGACATACTCAAAGGCTTGATGAAAAAGCCCAAGCCTTAAAAGAAACCCCCACACTGTTAAAAATACACCAGTAGTTACAAATCCCTAGGGAGCAGGCGTATCATTCCAACTGCCCAGTTCAGCCTCCAACCATTCAAAAAGTTCAAGGTAGAAAAGCGCAAGATGTGCAAGAGAACCAGCCTTGGTGTAGGATGCAAGGCAGGCAATGAAGCCCAAGAATGCAGAACGCTTACAGAAGAGAAAAGCGGTTAGCACGCTGCTGATTGCACAGAACAGGGTCATCAAATGGCAGAGAAACACCACAGTGCGAGGATCAGATGGCTCCCACCAGTGGTAGTGTTTGCGGCGGGGTCAGAGCTCCCCACGCAACGGCCACTGGTGACACCAAGGAGTTGAGCCTGCGGTAGTGAACAGCAGCTACAGCCGTCTCTGTACTAACAGGGCAACGTGGTCACAGGGCAGACTGTACAAACTGGTATTTCCTGATATACTGTCCGAATGCCAGTCATCATTTTCTTCATTAAAATCATATACACAGGATGTATTTAACTGTTAGCTCAGTTCCTTCAAATTTTATACATATTTACGTTCTGTTAACAGATGTAAGGGGTAAAATTGGCAAAAAACCCCATGTAAAGCTATGAGCACGAGAATGAATGGATTGTTTCTCCTGCGCCAGCCCACCCCGACCCCCAACACACACCCCACAGGAAAGTCTTTCAACAAAAGCACATTGTTACAGAGCCCCTCGCTACCATCGGAAGTCGTTTCACAGCAAAAACGTATCCGTTCCTATGGACAGCTCCACACAGTCAGAGGCGGGGAAGAAAGGCCAAAGAACCATCAAATTAAACCGTACAAGACAAAGCCCTGCGGAAGTGTAAAATCATGAGTCCAGCATCAGTGCTCAGTTTAAATTATGCATTGGTGACACTATCACAAGGACAATCAAGGAAAAAAAAAAAATCTAGATTTACCATGCAGGAGAGGTTTTATTACTCTACTTGCCTTTGATAACCTGATTACATCTAAAGTTGTTTAGCAGTTTAGTACTGTGTTAAACTTGTCTCAAGAGTTTAATTAAACCCAAGAAGATGTACAGAAGACAGGGAAGCGGTCAAAAGCACCGCGTCCCGCAGACAGAGGTGGAGGGGCAGAAATGGAGCCATGAATGGAGGTCACTAGCAGCCACAGCCTTCTCTCTGGGGCTGGGGTTCGCTGGTTAGCCGCCCCCCCTGCGGAGCTGAGGGTTTGTGCTGTACACCCGACTCTGCTGCGTTCAGATCCAGGCTCCCATCTTGGATGTTCTGGTAGATTTTCTTGGCGGCCTCCAGGAAGGCATCCTCAACGTTCTCTCCGCTATGAAGAGAGCAGCGTGAGTTATTGAGGTGACACCAGTCAAGCAGCGCAGTGACACCGTGGCTGGGATGGGACAGGCCATCCAGGAGACGCAGTTGCCCCCCTGCACTCTTAATGCAGGAGGAGCTTACAGGACTTCAAGCAGCCACCCCCGAGTTTGAGAACCTGTCCTGGGACAGCCTTCACCAGGGCAGGTCACTCCCCAGCCATTACAGCTGTCAGGACTAGCCAGGAAGAAGAACTACGTGCCATAACACCAAGCAGCAAAAATAAGCTATGGCACCGAGCCACACACACAGAGCGGTTTGAAGAGGCTGAAAGACAGGGGAGCTGCTATTCATCCAAATCTTTTGGTTAAACAGGGCCGAGTTAGCAAGAGGGCTCATTTCCAAGTCACCTTCAAGTCAAATCTGACATGACTGAAACCACTCGTGCTCCAAGAGAGCTCAAAAATAAGGTCTTTTTTTTTTCCTCCACTTGTAAAACCCTACTATACCTGAACCCTGTGGCTGTACCCAGTCACAGCCAATATATGCCTCTTAAACAGATCACATCTGAATCATTACTCCAGACAAAAATCACTTACGTTTTTGCACTTGCTTCAAGGAACAATAAACCTGTTCAGAAACAGAGGTTGAAGAGTCAATGCATTGTACACATCAAACAGCCCTAAGTCACATCATGACCGTCAGATGACGTGCAAGACATTGCTTGAGTACTAAAATGTATTTTATGACTAAGTGAAGGCATCAGCACACAAGCTGATTTCTAGACCTAAGCACAGTCAAAGTTAAGCCAGACTATTCGAGAGACAGCAGAAGTCTGTACATAGAATTACATTACTTTGGCAGTGTAAGCTTGCAGCTGTCAATGCTGAGGATTGACTTTAACATCACTATCACATACCATTTTCTTCAGCAAATTGTTTGGCTTCTTCATACGTAACATCCCTCTGTGCTTCCAGATCTGCTTTATTTCCTATGAGGATTATCACCTAGTTCAGAAGAGAGAAAAATTAACGTGGGAAAAAGCTTATTAGCTTTTTTACCATCACCCTCTTTATTAAAAAGATGAAACAACAAGGAAACATGCAGGAAAGTCTAAATGCAAACCCCTAAATGCATCTTCAGGAACACACTGCTCTGACAGTGTCCCTCTGAAAGTCAGGAACAGCCTCTCCAGCTGCTGCTTCCAAAAAAGTCCTAAAAAGCAGTGGTACTGTGCTCTTTATTCATGGGAGTTGTATCCTGAACCACTTCTCATATTTCTTTTAAACATTCTGTCTAGATTAGCAGATGATTAAAGCTTTCTTTCATCATGGAAGAGTCTTCCAATGAGTTTGGTGCTAAAGTCAGGGTCAGTCAGAAAAAGCCCGAAGGACAACAGTTCTGTGGTAGGGGCAGAGACACAGAAGACTGTTCTTGCCCCATCCCTTCACAAGAGCTGGGCACCCTTGCTAGAGATCCAATTTCTTTTCCAGTCTAAGATGAGACTGCATTCACCTCACTACCACCACAAAGCAAGAAGTTAATAACAAAAGTTAAGGTTTGTTCAGAGTTGATCACAATTTTGTCTCCAACTGCTGAAGAGAACTGCTGCCAAATTAAACGGCTGCCCTAGAAAGGTGAGCAGCACAAGAAGACTGAGAAGAAAGCCCTGCTTTCCTCCACAGCAGCCTACACCTCTCCAGCTGCAGAGAGGAGGGAAGAGTCACTGGTGCATGCAAAGTGGGGACATCAGGGTAACTCAAGAGCTGAGGAGTTGAGGAAAACAGAGGTAGCTTATTTAAGAGAACGCTGCCACCACTGCACCTGCTTTGGCCTAAGCATTCCACCTCTCACTTAGAGACAAGCAACCTTGCTTTCAAGCTAAATAAAGTCCAACTCACAGTATTTGGATTGGTGAGGTTCCTTGCATCTGTCAGCCAGCTGCTTAAGTGATTATACGTACTTCTTCTGCAAAGAATCAAGTGAGAGCAGTTTTAGCTACAGTATTTTTAAAAATATGTAAGTGCCAACAGCATAGGCAGCATCCGTTAAACACACTAACGTCCACCATCCCTCTTCTCCTCCCCAGCCTCAAACACAAGCAGCAGCGTCTCATTTGAGCTCAGACCAGCATTTCAACACGTCACACCAAGCTGCACTCCGTGTATGCAGGAGCTGTACTGTCTTCAAAAGGGCAAGAAGGATATTGTATTATACAGAACACATTAAAGGATTTCCTGTCAAATACTCTTACAGAACACCAGACAGTAGAATAGCACATTGGTTACAAGCAGTGCATGAGATTATTTATGTTTTACTCAAAATTTAAACAAACAGGAGATATACCTGTATATGCAGACAAGCAAAGGTACGTAAAGAGTATCAAGAAGAGCCCCAGAGGAAAATGGGAGACATGCGGAGGCAAAAAGTATTTCACATTGCACATCTGATCAACTGTTCTTTTAGCAACATCTTTAATGTTCATGATAGCTTCTATGCAGCCTCCTTTTGTTACAGTAGCCCGTGAAAAGGCCCAGACTTCTGCAACGTTCTCATCTGTCCAGTGTCTGTTAAGCACCTTTACACAGCCCCCTGCAACAGAGGCAACTTGCTGTCCTGCATCTCCTGAGACTATTCCTGCCACGTAATCAGAGACATCTCCATTGCCTCCCAGCAAGAGAAAAAAAAAAAATCTATGTACTGAAGAGTAGATCTGAAGGGCAAAGCCAGTTCTTTAAACAGCTTCAACACAGGTAGCCAAGGCCTGAAGCAGTAACATCCTCACGTCTGTCCACAGTGAAGTTTTCCAGGAAAAGCAGCTCACACAAGTCCCTGTGTTTCATTTTCAGCTTTTTAAATACTTTAAAAGTATTTACATAAAGAACCGTGGCAAGAGTCACACAACAGGATAAAAATCCATCCAGAGATCAAGACCTTTAAATCCAAGGCAAGAGGACAGACAGGACAGCACAAACAAGGCTGTGGTACCCAAAGATGCACCTTACCTGGTAATGTCGTAGACCATGAGAGCTCCCGCTGCTCCTCTGTAGTAGCTTCGTGTGACAGCCCTGAATCTCTCTTGTCCTGCTGTATCCCAGATCTGTAGTTTAATTTTTTGGCCACTAACTTCGATTATTCTTGTCCCAAATTCAACACCAATTGTGTGAGGACAGTCTGCCATAACTGTCACGAAAAACAAAAGCAAAGTTCAAATCTCTCTGGTACAAGGTCTCCTTGCTACAAAGACACACTTATCTCCACTTTTCAGTATCTTCATTAGATTTTCAGTCCCTAGGAAGGCATTTTTACAGCTACAGTACCCAAACAGAAATTAAATGAAGTTATTTCCTGAACTCTTAATTTTAAGAGCAGTTATAACATTCCTTGCCTTCTCTGACGTTTGTACACTGAGGCTGTTTGGTCACATATACGGGAAGGTATCAAGTCAGTTGATTCTCAGTCTGTCCTTGCTGAAACTGTTAACTATTTTATGTAGCAGGAAAAGAGATAACTTTCAGGAAATTACCAAGATACAGCTACAAGTCTGTAATACAGCTTCAAAATAACATCCAAGTTATTTCAGGGTAAGAGCATGGCTGTCCACAGGAAAAAGCCAGTTTCGTAAGTAGCTATCAACACAGCAAATCAAAAAGGCATCTTTGTAGTTATAATTAAATCATCTCTAAGAAAGATCAGGAAAATACATTAAGGATGAGTACCTATTCAAGCCACCTACAGTTAGTGACAGTCTTGTAGCAGAGGTGTTTAGTACATTAGGGGTTTTTTTCAGTTGTATTGCTTCGCCTTAATGCTGACAGACCAAGAACAAGACATAGTCTCATCAAGAATGTGACCACATGCAAAGTAACATTAGAAGCCTTGGCTGATACAGGATTTTAATTAAACGCAGTATGATTTTTTAAACTGTTTCAACTAGAACGCAGAAATAAACTGTGGCTTGTACCCACTTACTGCTGCATCTTGAATAGCACTTGAAAAAGACTAACTGTACTAATAAATACCTACAGGCTTATCCATTGAGTGTGAGCTACATGGAAAGCTGTAAGAGCCAACAGCTGCTGCAAACCCCAATGCAACGTGAATTATTACGAAGAATTGAAGCTAATTCTTTATTAGTCACAATAGCACACATGAAAAATGTTACAGTTGAGAGAGATTGCCGTGAGCCTTAAACACCACCACACCCAGTGGTCCAAGTGTCCTGGGTCACACAGCAGCTACGGGGCTGATGTTTGCACACTGGAGTAGCAGCAAAGAGCCAAAGAAAAGTTAATCCTTTTTTCTTTTGAAGTCCTTAAAAGCACTAAAAAACTCCAACCACTTGTGTTCAAGCTACACCAATACTGAAAACATGCACATTTCAGACAAGAAATTTCACTTTGTTCCATATCAAAATTCCCCGGAAAAATCTGTAAAACCATACATGGTCTTCCCAGGACTGACTGAAGCAGCAGTTTTGCCATTACTACATCAACATTTTATTTCTACATCTGCAGGAACCAAAACAAAAATCTGACTCAGTATAATACAAACCCATACAAGATGAAGACAGACACCACACCAAGCTCATGCATAGTAAAAACAAAAAGGCAGGAAAGAGGGATCGAACATACCAGTTAGAATAAATATTGTGAATTGAGATACTCACACTTCTTTTCTGTAAACTGATGAAGCAAACAGGACTTTCCTACACCCATGTCCCCTGTCACAGAAAGAACAGTTAAGGCTGACACCACATCATTGCTGTAACAAGCACATTTTCTTCACCCTCATCCCACAACGAATGCTACAGACACCAGCAGCCGCTCCTTTCTCAGGAGCTGGCGATGCTCTACACCAGGCTACGCTCCTTAAACTTATCCACTTTTGTACTGTATATATTCACTCTCAGCTCACCTCCTGCCAAGCACACAGCTCTCAATTCTGCAGCACACAACGGCATTTGCCTTTCTATGTGCTAAAGCTTTAGAGCAAGCGTGGCGATCTGTGAGGGGCTGAGGTTGAACAATTAACTACTGGAAGAATCACTATTATAGAGCACGTAGCATGCAACAGAAGTCACAGGTAGCACGGCCACTGGGTTTGTAGGCAGGTTGTCATGCATATACACATGGACATGAACAGGTACATGCGCAGTGATACTTACCAATAATGATGTACTTAAAGATGTAGGAATAGTTGTAAGGTGCAGTTGCCATTGTGGCACTAAAACAAAGAACAGAAAACATCAGAACTGCTACTTGTTCACCCAACTCAACTCAATTAATCCAATTTAGCTCACATAAGCAAACAAAACACCCTTCCCCTTCCTCCCCCCCAGCTATCCTTTCATTCACTGTTCAAGTTTGTGTACTTCCTCACAGTCACTGAATTTGTGCCAGAAATATTCAGCAGAACTCCCACATCATTCACTCTGAACCCCTGTCAGTAAAAACACACTCTGTGTAGTACTGATACTGCATAAAACTGAATGAGTAAGACTTCAAGCTGTTGAAAAGCTCCAGAGTCACTGCATGGACCAGTACTCACTCACCAAAGAGCTGATACATGAACCAAAAATAAAATCTGACTGCAAGAGAAAAATCTGAAGAGATTTAACAAAACCAGCAATATGGAACTATTGCCTCACACTTGTGAGATTTGCAACACAAACAAAGGAAACCGAGCAGCTTGCATCAAACAGCTACGAATTATTTAAAAAGACAGCAGAAGAATGCTGCAGCAGCCATAACTGGGGTCGGGACTGCTACACGTCCACATCAGAAGAGCAGTACAAGCCACACATCAGATGTTCAGGAAGTCAGTTAACACGTGGCTTCATCAGCAGAGCAGCATTACAGCAAGTTTCTCTCATTTTGGGGGTGTTTGTTTTTTTCCTTGAATACACCTCACTGATGTGGTGAGGTTTACTCACTAATCTATGCTCTACAGTGGACTAAGCGATAGTCAGAATTAGACTGGGGTTAAGTACTTCCAATATTCCAGAGTTCTATGCTTTCTCACATGTAGGGGGAATTAGAATTGGCTTCAGCTGTGGCTGGCTTACCAACCAACACATAAGTTAACCAGGATTACAAGTCTACACACACCAGATATTGCCAGTTAACACAAAGGATGCAAAATGCCTGCTTTTGTCCCAAGTTTTAAGTTAAACTAGACATAGTGTGATCAGTTAAGCAAGTGGCAAATTTCTACTAGGAATTTACCATTTCCCTTCCCTCTCCTGGGTGGCAGGCAGCCAGCCATTAAAAAAAAAAAAGATAATTTTTATAAGGAACATGGCTTTAGCCTAGAAAGATTTTCCTTCTGTCATGTGTCATTCACATGACAAATTAAACCAGTACTGTAAAGAAAAAAGAATGCAGGAAAGCTTACAAGCCTGTAACTTTTTCAAAAGTAAAGTACTGTTTCCTCAACTACAATTAATCCACAACAGTGAACTGCAGTTGTAAGAAAGAAGGTGACTGACAACAAATCTCATTCACAGCACACAGCCAACAACCACCACTCTACACAGCAGAGGTTTAAAGCAAATGCTCTTATCTAGACCTTGGAGGGGCAGCAATGCCAAGAAGTGCCTATGAAGCGTTGACTGCATGTCAGCTGCTGATCTGCGCCTTCCCTTTTCCCCATGCTTGGCTCATGATATGGAAAGTCTGAAGTCTTTTATATCCCAAGCAGTATGCAAAGCATCTACACTAAGTCCTATATACACACTGGTCTGTTAAACCAAGTTTAATCCAAGATAGTAAACAAAAGCATTTTGGACAGTAATTCTTATACATGTTGGCAAAAGAGAACTGCACACCAAGTGCTGCACAGGCTCCAAGAACAGTCACTGCAATCCAGAAAATTTGAAGAAAAGCTTCTGCCCTAGTTGAGGGAAATCCCATGCAGCCATTGCACAGCACCTTCATCCTCCTCAGTGGACAGACCACTGCCTGTGGCTATGCTGGGGAAGAATTCATATCCATGACAGAAAAATGCCCTGTCCTTTAACAAACAAGCCAACAACTTGACTGCCTTCTTTCCTGGCTGTTTTAACGCTCCATATAGAGGTCCAAATTAATGTGTCATTGTGGAAACATCCCACAATTCAAGTTTTCTGATCATATCTTCACATATGACGTTCTTTCTCTTCTCCAGCATGCCCCAACAGCAGGAACATCCAAACTGAGCATCTTCTGACTCAACCCACTTGTTCTTACAGGACATGTAAAGTGCCACTTGCTTTCTAAGGAAAGCTATAAATATAGAAATAATCCTCACAGCTCAATTCAGCTTGATAGCAGACAAGGTGAAACTGGAGGATTATAAGGTATGTAAGCAGAAGTACCAAAAAAAAAAAAAGCTTGAGAAGGCAAATTTATAGTTGCAGGTACCTCAGGAGATAGCACTAACTGTACCACTTGTCACAGAAAACAGGTGGGTGCTACAGACACAGAGCAAGCAAGGTGAAGAGACAGAGCACCAAGATGCATCTGGTCTGAAACATCCATGGTACATTCTGAGGACAGCCGTTATCTAGGAACTGTTTTTAAACTAACACTCAGCATCATAAATCCCCAGGTAGGGAACCACTTGTGTGGCTGTGAAATCTGTCCTGCAGAAACCCAGGTGACCCTCTCTTCCTTCACAACAGCAGCTGGCTAAGGAATGCCAGGTACTCCAAAAGCTACTCAAAGAAGTTTCATGTTTCTGAGCACACGACTAAAATACTCCTGTATACAACACATTTGAGTATCCAAGCTCGTAAGCAGCATCACTGGAGGGGAAGGGAAACTTTTCTTTTGAAGGAACAGACAAACTGGGATCTCTGTGCAGGCTGTATCACAAACTGAATTTGAAACGAGTCTCTCGGCCAGAATCTTTACTGCAAAATACACATCTGTTTGACAAACTACTGTCATTACACTCTTTAAGGAAAGGAGTCTAACTATGCTATTTCAACATAAAAACCCCCTGACACTGCTTTGCAACATATGCATCAAAATCAGTTCCCACTTCAAAGTGAGTCAGAAAACCAAATGTTGTGCTTGGCAACTAAGTCTGCAAAGAAACGGGTGGGAATGGAGGAGCAGCTTCAAGCGATGCCTCGTTACTAAAACTTTACCCTCATTCTTACAGTGACATTCAGCCCCTGAAGGAAGTGAGAGATACCACACCCCACTGTGTACAGCCAGGCCTAGCACACTCTCGCTACAGCTTAAAGAAATGGATTCTTAATGGCAATACTGACAGATAAATCTACTCATATGATGACTCTTATTGTGCCTGATCGACACAGGAACCAAAAGCTTGTAGAAACACAGATACTAAGTTTAAACACAATTTCTGGAATTAAACTAAAACAACGTGACAACCCCAACAACAAAACCAAGCAACAGTTTGGTGTTAATATTTGGTGTTATTCCAAGGGTCACATTACAGATAGGATTCTGAAATATTCCAAGTTATTACTCAAGGTCAGGAGTCTTTTCTGACTAACAGGTGACTTCTTTAAAAAAAGACAACAAAATAAACTTTGAAGCATCCAAATTCCAGTAAGGACAAGCAGGAATCCAAACTGGACTCAGAGATCTTGGAATAAAACTGCTATTCCAGAAGGACTCTGAGCTGAGGGGGGGAAATAAATGCAACAAACTAAACACAGAATCCATGGTGAGAATTTGGCCTTCAAAAACTGAATCTCAGCATTTACTACAGATGAAGGAAGGAAGCCTAGGCAAGAATAGAGCACAACAGCATTCGGTAAACAAAAAATATTAGCTCCATGTTAATGCAAGGGGTTAATATACATCGATGGCATCAGCCATCTGTAGAAACTGGAGGTGCACCTCCACTTCACAGCCCTCTGCTCCTGACCCAGGAATCCTAATAATCCCAGTATGGGAGGGTTGGGGTCTTCCTCTGGAGAGCAGAGGGTGAAGGACTTCAGGACCAAGAAAGTCACATAGAGGTTTACACAATTTAACCTTCAGCCACTGACATTACACAAGATGATGTCAAAGTCAACCAACCACGAATTTACTGCTAACAGAAAGCAAAAGAAGTTTAGCCTGGATGCTCAGTCTACCTGCCACCATCCTTCTGGGAGTGTCTGCCAATTTACAACAAGTTTTGGCTCCCCTTTCAGACATAAACACTTCCCCAGAAATCAGAGCATTATTTCGGGATGGCAACAAGCCAGAGGTCCATGCTTCACTAGACACAAATTTCTGCTAGCTTCAAAACCATAACAATTCATTTCTGTATTACAGTTAGGACTAGAAATTTTACCATGAACAGTGTCACCACCGTCTGTTTTCCATGTATCAACTTCTCTCTTAGAGGCTTCTTTTTATTTATGAAAAAGTTAAAGATGACCTTAGTGAGATACCAGCGACACCTACACATTCCTCTAAACAACAAGCACTACACAGGTATTTTGACATCTCAATGAAGCCTTATTTCAAGTATCAGTACACATCTGTACAAACGGAGATAAGGCTGATCCACGTGCATTGCCATAACATTCTTTATCAGTATAACGTTAACTGTAAATATCATATCCAGCTTTTGTGAGACCCATGCAGTTCCTTCTAGTTCAACTCAAGGGCACAGTCAGTTTTAACTCTTCACTGGATATTGTTTGCAGAGACACTTCATAGCTTCATACTCAGCAAGAAGCAGGTATGTTATCAGAAGTGACTAGAACCTGTATGCACAGGTTTTAATAGACAATGAATATGGTTAATGCCATCAGCTGGCCAATCATCACAGAAATGGTACCTCTGAAAAGAGCTACCAGCTTCAAACTCAGGACTGTGGAATTATTACAGGTTCCCCTTCAAAACACACCACCCTGCAGCCAGATGACCACTGTTTAGTTAGTCTGAGGCAAGCGGCATCTCGTTTTTTCATCTGGCCATCCAGGTGTTCTTTCGGTCATTCCTCAAGGATATGCAACAGGAAAGGATATCACAGTTAAAGTCCAGTTTCCTTCTATAAAAGGTAATGCCCTAAAATGATTCCTTCCATAAACTGAAACAACTTCTAAAGAGCTGTTAGTTTTTTCATCTGGAATAAAATATTAATTGCATACACAGGGAACTGTATACAACCAATAATAATATTTAGAACAGCTTCTAAATCTCTACAAAAAATGAACAGGTAGTTATCCTCTTTCCCAGGGCATAATCTTCCTTTTCTTCCCTGCATATTTATGTGAGTTAACAGAGAACACTGAGAAGGGGAAGGAAGAACTGGGGAGATGTAGAATTGTTTCAATTCATAATTGTGCTATTTCCCCGATGAAGACTGCTGTCAAGCACACAAAACAATACAGTCTAACTGGTACCTTACTTTAGAAGCCCGATAGAAATACAGCCTGTAATTGCTTCAATTGTGGTCTTCCGTAAAATCGCACCGTACTGGAAGGTAATAACAGTTTTGTTATCAGTTAATAGACCCAAGCAGTGAATTCCCATAGGTCTGTTGTCTATAGCAAGCTATGAAGTCTATTAAAACTAAATTTCATTGTGGTTCTATGACTTCCACACACAAAGGACACTGAAATCTTCCTACACATATAAACACCTCTGTCCTCTTTAAGATGATGGCCCCACAGCCTCCTTGCTCTATTTATTTTTGCATGTTTGTCTTTAAAAAGCCCCGAGACTGATCTCTGAGGAGTCTCATTAGCAGCCTGCTCGCAGCACAGTACTTTCACATCTGACATTACTTGTTGCTTGCCAGTTCCTCGCTCTTTCTCCAGCTCTTCTGGAGTCATCCTTTTCAGCTTTCCCCACTTGGAGTTCATTAAAGCATCTGATTAGCACAAGACAGTAAATCTGGCTGAACTGATCTTCGATCAACCAGCCACCCAGCAAGTTTCTTCTGATCTGCTGCTGAAGATCATTTTGCATTTCCTTATTATCTCCATGTCCAGTTATTCTTCCTCTGGAAGCACAGGAGGCTGCACACTGCTGGGCTCAGACTAACAAGCTTCAGCTGTGCAGAGCCCATTTCAAGCTGTTCTTGAAGAAATGCATTTGCTATATTCTTTAATCATGTAAAACACCTTAGCTCAGCCTGAGGCCTATTATGTATTTCTAAGGACTTCACAGGCCTCGCTTATCTTCCTATATGAGAACTCTGACTTTATGTGTTTTTAAATCAAGGCTATGGATCATACTATCTTCACTTTTTTATTTTGCTCAACAGCTATCCAGTCACACACACAGCACTGGTTATCCTTTCAATGGTTTCACATCCTGCTCCATGAAGTTCCTCCATTTTGTTTCCTAAACTTCCTGCATTTATACGCACACACCTTATTTCTTATTAACCACACCCTAGCACCATAGCTAAATTTAATATTGCATACCTGCCCTCATCAGTAAGAGCATTTTCTCCAATGTCCATTCTCTCAGCCATAGTTCTTTATCCATTTATGAATCCTTGGTTATCTTATTTTCCTCTTCCTATAAAAGAGTTTAACCTGTAGCACGTCTGTGAACGTAGCAGGAAAACCGCATTCCAGAGACATCAGCTAAGTATCTACAGAAACCAGGAGAGTTCTGTGGTCAGTCTAACAAGTCAGAACTCCTAACTGCCTGGAGTCATCACTTCCGGAAGCACAAGCAATCACAAACGCATTCAGAACAGAATTAAGTAAGGTCTATCTTCTTTGCTTCAGAAGTAAAATGAGAACCAACCATAAGCAGGCTCCATGAGATCAACAGGAGTAAGCAGGTAATTTTAAAAGATCTATTTAAATTTTAAATCCTAGTACCTCCAGTATAACAGGTTTGTTTTCAAACTGCTGTCCTTCACAGTAACTTTTTTCTGTTGTTATTCATAAAACAGAAAAGGAAGATAGGAGCTTCTTCCTCACACTTAGATTTATGACATTTTCAAATCCCTACAGGAAGCTAGCAAATTCCTTTTTAGTCCATATTAAACTACGTGATATTTAATTACTAAGTCCTCCCTTGGGATTTTCTTCGCATTCCTCGGTAACACACAGGAGGCCCTCAATACAAGCCATAACAGAAATCAGTCCCCAAAACAATTAGTTCCATAAGATAACATCTGACTACTGGAAAAGTCCATTTCAAAGTCAGAAGTCTATTTAGGATACAGACAGCCTGAGTGAGTCTTGTTCACCAAGGGGTAAGTTTACCTCTCTAAAAAACCTGTCATACAAAACACAGAGACCTTCTGTTTCAGAGGCCTAGAAAGCAAAGTCCACATCAAGCAGACTCCAAAGCCAGAGAGACGCCAATGCAGACAGACACCTTCTCCTGGCTTTATTACAGAAATAATCCAGTACAATTTTAATTCAAGACAAAGCTACCCACAGATGTTACAGAAATCCTAAGACTGTACTGCAAACAGGCCACAGACAACTGGGTGAAAGAACAGAACTGCCTTCTTCTGTTTAGCCCAAATAAGCATAGACAAAAGAAAACAGGCAACAGGTCTAGAATACTTTCGTCACCTTCTCGATTAGGAAGTGGCATTTCCCCCAGCCCTCATAAAAGTTATTTTTCTAAGTTCATGACAGCATACGTCAACATAAAAACAGTACAGATAACACTGCACACCGGCCACATACACAGTAAAACATATACATACAGTAAACATCCTACGTGCAACTGCAACGATTAGTAAGGGGCATATATATATATATATCGCATGTGCACGAGTACTTGTGATGGTGGCGTGTTACACAGGGAGTGTGCAGTGCAGAGGAGGAATGGGAGGCGGTGGCGACAAACAGTACAGCAGCGGCCTAGCTCCTGCCCA
>NW_010180665.1:0-3503 GCF_000695765.1 Mesitornis unicolor | reverse complement strand
CTGGGCAGGAACAACCCCAGGTATCAGTATAAATTGGGGAATGGGGAAAGACCTTTTGGCGAGCAGTGTAGGGGAAAGGGACCTGGGGGTCCTGGTGGACAGCAGGATGACCATGAGCCAGCACTGTGCCCTTGTGGCCAAGAAGGCCAATGGCATCCTGGGGTGTATCAGGAGGGGTGTGGTTAGTAGGTGGAGAGAGGTTCTCCTTCCCCTCTACTCTGCCCTGGTGAGACCGCATCTGGAATTTTGTGTCCAGTTCTGGGCCCCTCAGTTCAAGAAGGACAGGGAACTGCTGGAGAGAGTCCAGCGTAGGGCTACAAAGATGATCAAGGGAGTGGAGCATCTCCCTTATGAGGACCGGCTGAGGGAGCTGGGTCTCTTTAGTTTGCAGAAGAGGAGACTGAGGGGAGACCTCATTCATGTTTATAAATATTTAAAAGGTGAGTGTCACGAGGATGGAGCCAGTCTCTTCTCGGTGACAAACAATGATAGGACAAGGGGTAATGGGCACAAACTGGAACACAGGAGGTTCCACTTAAATTTGAGAAGAAACTTCTTCTCAGTGAGGGTGACAGAGCACTGGAACAGGCTGCCCAGAGAGGTTGTGGAGTCTCCTTCTCTGGAGACATGAAAAACCCACCTGGACACCTTCCTGTGTAACCTCATCTAGGTGTTCCTGCTCCGGCAGGGGGATTGGACTAGATGATCTTTTGAGGTCCCTTCCAATCCTTAACGTTCTGTGATTCTGTGATTCTGTGAGTGTCAAGGGAGGTTCCTGTGTGATGTTAGCTTAATGCCCCTGTTGCTTTCTGCCCAGCCTGAAGCACACATTGCATGCAAGATAGGAAATGCAAACCAAACAATGCCAGGTTCTGGTCTTTAACCAAAACCCAATGTTTCAGAAACAATAAAAAACCCCTAGGTGTTGGCTGTCCTAGCACAGGAGCCAGGCTACAACTCTGGAAATTGGTCTCTCTGCCCCTCCTGCTGTCACAGCTCAGCTCTGAACTTAGGAAAATTTGGTTTTTGAGTTCTATTATAACAGAGGCAATCCTGCAAAAATTTCTTAGGGAAGTTTCACAGCCCACTTCAAGGTTTAGAGCTGGCTACATCAAATTACACTGCAAGTCTCAGACTTATCTCAGAAATTCCTTGATGTGAGCAGCCATAAAGGTGACCTGTTTATAAGGGCAAAATCGCTAAACAGAATAAGTTGCTTGCTGAAATACCAACAGAGAAAATGCCTGCCAGCCTGGCAATGAGGCCTGGGAACCAGAAGCATCCTTGAGAAGTGCAGCAAGCATCTTTGAAGTGCAGCTAGGTACCTAGGAACTGGAGAGAGCCTGAGATACCATCAGCAAGTGCAACAAGAAGGGACTGCAACAGTAATTCATCATCTGGAGAAGTGAAAAATAGTCTGGCAAAAGGGGAAAACACCCTGAGAAAGTAAGAATCGGTAACTGCCTTTGGCTGTTCTAGCTGCCAGAACAGGAAAACAGGCTGGAAAGATAAAAATTGGTCTGAGAGAACAGAAAACATCATCATCTATTGGCTGCCCCAGGTGAAAAATAGAAATGAGCTGCCTCTATTTGCTGCTGCAGGTGGTGGTGTCCCACACCCATGTACATCTCTGTGATATAAAAATGACTTATTTTTGACTCAAAATGGAACTTCTGTCTCTGCTGCATGTACTTTTCCTTTTCCTCAGCAGGTTGAACTCCTTGCCCAAACTTTCCTATGAGATCTCCTAGACAAGTTATTGGGCCATCACCAGGGATGCCTGGCTTACTTCTGTCTCTGTGACATGGATCATCTTTGAAGTGAGCCTCTGTTATTTTGTTGGTCCAGCTTTCGGGGTTAGCTTGATTTGATCTCTCCTGTGGGACAGGTTTGAGGGGCTTGGTACTGGTAATATTATGAACATCTCTTTATATGCATTTAAGTAATCTATTGTAAGTATATTTGCTGTTATAGTCTTGATAATTTTGATTTAGTAGTGATAAATTTGTATTAACCTGAAATATTATACTTGATTGCTGCTATGCTATTGATTACTGATAAAAATTTGTAATAACTTGACATATATATATTCACTTTATTAATCATAGGTATACGTGCTACTGGTGATTTTTAGTAAACTGTAATAAAGTAGAGAAAATCTAGAGGATAAAGCCTCTGTGTGTATTACAGAATCCTGCAAACTCATGTTTATGACTCCCTACATACCTGTAGGCTGGGTAACCCTTTAGATTGTAGCATTAATTTATGTCAGAATTGGGATTCTGTGAAATACACAGGTCATGGATGCTTGGGAAGAGGCAGTAGAAAGATGGTGAAGACGAGAAGAAGATAAGAGGTGGAAAACAGGTGGAGGTAAAAATTGTTTTAATTGGAAAATGCTGTGAGCAGAATTTCAGAGGTGGCCAGAGAGTCATAAAAGTAAAGCAAAGGCAGGCAAGGGTGCTTCACAGGGCCTCTCGTGGAGGCATTAGTGGCTGGAGGCACTTTATTTAAAGCTACAAGGCAGCAAGCCTGTAATACTTTATAGTGAGCTATAAAGTGCAGCTGCCCTTTTATCTCATGATCATGGTAAGAGCCAAATACTCTGACAATTAGAAACTAACCTTAGACCTCTGCTTTACAATAGCCAGGGCAAGAGCACACATGCCCATTCTCAGGGAAAGGGATCGCTGAAAGGACAAATACTTTGAAAACTGATAACGAAAAGGATTCTTATGATTCTGAGAGCAGGTTTTCCACCCCCACTTTATTACCTTAGCCTCATACGGGTAAGGCAGCCTCCTTGTATCCTATAATTAAAACCTCCATGGCTCAATTCCTGGCTCCTACCATAGACAGAGGCATTCCCCCACCTCAGGTCACAATGACCTGAGGTGGGGGCAGTCAACATGGCTTCACCAAGGGGAAGTCATGCTTGACCAATCTCATAGCCTTTTATGAGGATATAACGAGGTGGATGGATGATGGCAGAGCAGTGGATGTGGTCTACCTTGACTTCAGTAAAGCCTTTGACACAGTCTCCCACAGCATCCTCACAGCTAAACTGAGGAAGTGTGGACTGGACGAATGGGTAGTGAGGTGGACTACGAACTGGCTGAAGGAAAGAAGCCAGAGAGTCGTGGTCAATGGGGCGGAGTCTAGTTGGAGGCCTGTAACTAGTGGAGTGCCCCAAGGGTCAGTACTGGGGCCAGTATTGTTCAATATATTCATCAATGACTTGGATGAGGGAATTGAGTGTACTATCAGCAAGTTTGCTGATGACACCAAGCTGGGAGGAGTGGCTGACACGCCAGAGGGCTGTGCTGCCATCCAGTGAGATCTGGACAGGCTGGAGAGTTGGGCAGGGAAGAATTTAATGAAATATAACAAGGGAAAGTGCAGAGTCCTGCATCTGGGCAGGAACAACCCCAGGTACCAGTATAAATTAGGGAATGACCTTTCGGAGAGCAGCGTAGGGGAAAGGGACCTGAGTGTCCTGGTGG
>NW_010180664.1:942-1598 GCF_000695765.1 Mesitornis unicolor | reverse complement strand
TATTATTGATGTGCTTGGACGGCGCCAGATGTGAGGTTGCCCAGCTGACGGTACAAAAAAGGAGGCAAAAAGGGAGGCTTTTTTTTTGCACAAAACAAACACAAATACTGTTCTTATCTGTGCGAAATGAGGGGAATGGCCACCGTTGCTTCATTATGGGCTGGTGGGTGCTCCAGAAAAGGCTTTGCCACTGATTTATGTGTAGCTGAATAGAAACCTGGCAGAGCCGGGGGTAGAAATGAGCTTTGGTTTTAAGAAATATTGCAAAAAACCAGTCTGGATTTCAGCTGATGCGATCATACTACATGGACATAGCACATAAAGGGAAAATTGTGTTAGAGTTAGGCCCAAAATCCACTGTTTTACTAGTGAAAAAAGGGATTGTGTTTGCAGATTTACCTAACATTGCTTCTAGGACTCAAATTAAAAAAGCAAAACTAGCTTGCTGTTCTGAACTCACTGCTAAAAATCTGCCTGTGAGTGCAGCACAGATGCAGCAAATTCGATCATTTTCTGGTTTAACATTCTTTGGGTATTTCTAGTATTTATTTGGAAGAAACTCCAGGTTTCAACCTGATTTTCTGATTTCACACTCTTAAGTCTTCTTCATATTTCTTCATCTTTCCTCTCCTTCTTCCTCTTCTTCTTCTTCGTCC
>NW_010180664.1:0-795 GCF_000695765.1 Mesitornis unicolor | reverse complement strand
CCACTCTTACCAAACATGCACCAGAGATGACAGACGTTTTCCTAGCCGTTTAAAGCAGATCAATGACATTCTCATTTGTTGATTAAAAGATGTTTTCACTGGGGAAACTCCTTCAAGGAGATATTGCACGTACCCGTGCAATAAAGTGCAAAAAAGAAGTCCTCTAGGGAAATGATGTTTAGAATTTGGACCACAACTGAGCTCTGTGGCTTGTACCTATCTCATTTATATAGCACTGAAACTCTCCTCAGTATTGTAAATAATAAGAATAAAGATAACAGAGCTGCATATTTTGCATACGCATTTTGGGTTTGCGGTCGATGCTGACCACATTGGTTTCAGAAAATGCTAATACATATACCTATACCTGTACCTGTACCTGTACCTATACCTATACCTATACCTACACCTACACCTACACCTACACCTTGTCCTGGTTTGAGCTAAATAGAACTAATTTTCTATTTAGTGATTTTACTTTTCAGCTCAGTCTCTTTTAAGTGACTGAACTTGCTGAAAACTGGCAGCATTTTTTCCCAAACAGCGCTGCCAGAAGATATGCTCAAGGTCAGTTGTCTCACCATGGGTGCTATGTCTGTGCCTACGAGGGGGGAAGCAGACCCAAAACTGACCAACGAGGTATTCCATCCCACATACATCATACTCGGTATAAAAACCGAGAGATCACGAGGGTCTGTTCCTTTTTCCTTTTTTCACCGTTCCTTCCACCTCGACCCTTCTGCCCGTCTCGATCCTGTAGAGGTTGAGGCCTGAGCAGAATCCTGCTCGTTCGTC
>NW_010180663.1:76171-127983 GCF_000695765.1 Mesitornis unicolor | reverse complement strand
TTCCCCACCGGCTCGTTTTCCGACACACGGGTATGTAAGTCAGATTTGATAGATGGTACAGATGGACAGAACTGCCTCACTGGTAATGATATCCTAATACCTAAGTATCAGAATGAGTTATGGTAACTCACTTCTACTTAAATTTAAGAGCAGATTTTCCATGTAAAAATAAGGATATGGGACTGAAAGGCTTATGGAAAATGATGAGTGAAAAGATTTTTGGGGTGATTATTTAATTGCCTTTATTCTGCAATTTCTGGGCAGAAGAGCAGCCTCTTGCATTTCACATTGCAAACAGCCTCCAGTCTTTTACCTCTGATACTGAAACACAGGTAATATCCAATACAACAGTGTCAGCAATGAAGATTTTCTTTTATTGCTGTCCACGTGGTTGATACTCTCTGAGTAAACTCCACTGTGTAATTTAGGGCTTCTGTTTGACATTTCGTTTCTGTGGGTGACCCTCTCCATTGAAGGTTATTTACCTGTGAGGTGTTACAGCAAGCAGCTTCTCAGATTTGGTGCTGAGAACTCTTTCATTAGCCCTTAAATCTGTGTACAATGTGATGATCTAAGCATTAATACAGTGATTAACTGTCTTTTCTCAGCTTTGTTTGCTTTGTTCTACTGATGCCTACAAGTTACATAATGAGTAGCATGTACAGGGTATGCATTAAAGGCAGCTTCCCATTGTAGCGGGCTTCATGGTGAATTTATTTTCCTTTTAGCAAAACTTCAGTGGGGAAAAAATTACACTGTTGATTTATTCTGAATGAACTCCTGGAAGGCTTACTAAGTATGCCATGTGGAAAGCTCCTTGAAGTGCTGAGGGTTAATACTCTCCGCTCTTAATTTCAAATTCCAGATAAATATGGTTTCAGCTTTGATCTTATCTGGACTAATTCTTTGTCACTGTACTAATTAATTCAGTATGCTGCAGAAAAGATGCTAATTTGGGCATCAAAGAAATAAACGGGTGGGGGGAGGTTGTGTTTAATCAGAGTTGTTGAAAAGATAAGTTTTACTCCCATTAGACTGGATCTGGAAGCTCAGTCATTTTAGTCTAGCTCCAAGCAGCCTGATACAGTAAATTAAAAAATAAAAATTAAAAAAAAATACAAAAAAGGCACTTGTTCACTTAACATTGACATAACAGGAGCAATATATATTGTTGGTTAATAGTGTGGATTTCTTTATTTTTGCATTTTCTACATAACCTTCTCTTTTCCTTCTGACCAGTTTAACTCTGATCACAGCATCAGAATAATGTGGATTATCTCTCAAAATATTTTGAAGATGGCTAAATATGAGGATACTCACATTCATGAAGCTTAGCTACATTCGCAAAATACAAAACAGAATTGTAATTTTAACACATTGTCATGTGTCTCTGGATATAATAAATCAGAGGTTAGGTCATTTTTCCCTTTTCATGGGAGCTGTTTTTGCTTCCCTAAGCTGCTCTGTTGCTCACTATGGAAAGGTGCAGCTCTTGCCGCCTGCCTCTCTCTTGGTGCTGCCCTGGGAGTGAGCCCCAGCAGGTGACAGAGCAGGAAGGCACCAGACTGGCCACATAACTCCTGCGAGCAGACCTCACCAAATCTAGTCAAAAGTGGATTTTTTTCTTTACTTTCCAAATCTCTTTCCAACTTACCAATCGATATTGGTGTTCTAGATGGCACTGCCCAGCCCAGCAGTGGTCTTCCCATTTCAGTCCTTCCTCTCGCTTTTCCCAGAGTTGAAGGCACTGCCCACCTGGGAGCAGAAGGAGCTGAACTGGTCCTCTCCTGTGTTCGTCATCTTCTCAGGGCTTTTCTCTCACCCTGGCAAAGCAGGGAGGCTGAGCCAAAACCTGCTCCTGGGCAAGGCTTAGTCATGAGGAGGTCTTGCTGCAATACATCTCATACACTGGGGCATGTCGGTGTTGCTGGGGCTAAATCTTCCACAGAGCAAATGAGATCCACTCACAAGGGAGAAGGGAGCTGGCAGTGGTGCAAGGAAAAGAGCTGCTCAGCCCTTCTGGCTCACAGGACCCCGCACAGAGCTGCCTTTTTACCAGAAGTTTAACTCATGTCACGGAGGTACTTTCATCTTCTTGGATATTGGTGAAGATTTGAAGTGTTTCTCAGCCCTTGCTGCATGTGCTTTGTTTTCAAAATGTCAAAACGTGTTTTACCAAAACATGTTCTCTTCTTTCGGTAGTCCTTTCAGCTGTTGCAAAGCTCTTGGTGCCACTGGTGTAATACTCAACAGCATACTTCTGCCCAATAAGTAAACATTTAATAACAAACCTTTTAGGTATTTAGAGAGCCACTAAAAATATAAGAGATGTATTTCATTAATGCGGCTATTAACATAAATGTAAAATGAGCCTGGCCTGTAATCACCAACAAGTCTGACTCGCTAAGGATCTTTGCGGCAATGTTTAATACTCTGTAAAATGTATGTATGAAAGTGATTAATCAAAGCATAGCACCGCTTCTAGAGTATTTCTTCTGCTGTAAAGCTGAGTGATAAAGTAACTTAAAACACACAGCAGTAGTGGCAGTTAATAAGCTTTTTATAGTCCCTGTGTGGACCTGAAAATCATACCTTATTAGTATCTTTATCTTTCTTGCTCACTCATTCATTCTTACTCACGTTTAAATTTAATTTTAAGGGTTATTTCTAGTCTTTCATAAGGGAGCTGCTTTAATAATCTCGGCATTTTTCCTCATTTGCTGTGAAATGACTAGGAGCCAGAGCTTTTGTTAGATGTACTTTACAAATCATTCTGGTTTTTTACAGATCATTTCTGGAGATGTCAAGATTTTATGACATTGTTAGGCTTTGTATCTTGCCTGACTGTGTCATGGGCCATCTTGAATTATTTCCCCACAGATGTTTGCATTTCCATTATGTACCCTGTTAGCTGCAGTGACACCTACTGATCTAGGGCAACTGAATTAAATGAGAGATCCGAATTGCTGAATTTCGTCAGCAAGCTGCTTTGGGTTCCACCCACCAGATGTTTCTCCTGCTTATGAGTCTGGGACTTTATAGACCTGCCTGCTTTTTAATCCTTGAAGCAAATATCAACACATTTGAGATCTGGAAGCTCACAGCTCCACACAGAAACAAAGTGTTGCCATGACCACAGCTTTAGGTCTTGCATGTAAGATGTTTATCCCAAGTATCACAGAGCAGGCCTGCAGAAGAGTTGTTTTAATTTTTATCCCTTGAAGCCTTGAAAAGAACCATATATATGCTTTAATGTTACAGTCAATAGAATGATAATAAAAACTGCAAGATGACAACATGCATTTGGTATTAAGAGATTTTGTTCATTCAGTGTTTCTAAGGGAAAAATAAATTACTTATTTGTGCCCTTTGAGATTAATAGAAATAGGATAGTTTCTCACTCTGGCACAGCATGTTTTCAACTGTTGCATATGAGCTTTTCCCATAAGGATGAAGCACTCAGAGGTCTGATCACATAAAGAAAACTCCTTTATGTTTTTGTTTACAGGAGGACAATGCTCTGAGTAGCTGGAATATTAATTTTCTCAACTGAAAATTATGCTAAGGTTATTAGGGCTTTGACTTCTTTAACAGTGCTTTCCAGGCATTTACAGTGGATAATCAGAGAACTGAGGCAGTCACTCAACCTGGGAAGATACAGATTTATTTGCTTAGTGTCATTATAATTACAAGCAGCTTCATTTGACATAAATTGATTATGAATGGATACAGAATGAGAGGATACAGCTGATCCTTTTGTTTTCAGGTCTTCAAATAATATTTCTCCATTTTCTACATAAGGCTTTCAGAGTAACAATTCTCTCAGACATTAAGTTGAAGAGAATTTGTGCTGTGCACAGTATTAACAAAACAGACCTTTTAAAGATGTGTGTGCTATTTTTTTGTCGATGTTTTTATTATTCTGACAACAGTATTAATATGGAAGGCAGATTTTACCACAATCCAATTATTTGTTGCCTGGAGAACTGGAAACTTCAAATCCTAAAGCCATTCAGTTTCCATAGAATTTTAATATACCATGGAATTAATCAAATCCTTAATTTTGACAATAGATTTTATCCTGTCTGTGTTAAAATCAGTGGAGGGCCTCAGTGATATCAGTGACAACGTGACCAAAGCCAGATGGGCAGCAAGTACTCTTACTTCTCGTTGTTGTTGTTGTTGTTGTTGTTGTTGTTTTTATAAGCAGTTAAGCCTGTAGTGCACAAAGCCATGAGAAATTAGAGTAGGTTCAAGTTAATTTTATCATTGGAAGACATGGCAATTAGAACACATCAGTGAGCAGACCATAAATTTTAGGACAGGGTATATAAATTCAGGCAGAGATGATACTGGAATTTTTGTTGTTTAATGCTGTCTATTCTATATTGCTTTTCTTAAGTGTTAAAATTTTTGCTGCTTTCATTTTTTTATTGTTTGTGCAAGGTTTTTGTTGAGCTGAAAAACATATTACAATCATAATAAAAAAGAATGGATTTTTATGGTACAGCAATGTGCAAAAGAGGCCAAAAATCTGAACATTTCCCTTGCCTTGAGCTATATGCTGTATACTTAATGTAACAGGTAAAAATTGTAAGCCTGCACAAATCCCATCTGAAGCTAAAAACAGCAAAAATCAGAAGTTGTTTTCATCAAGACCAACTCACTATTCCCAATTTATAGTTACACTGGAACTTGCCAGTTTTATGGCAAGAGCAGCTCTACCAGCAAATAGCACTCTTTTTGCTGAGCGTTGTCATGTTGGCAGTTACTGCAATCGAAATTGTCACTTTATTTTGTTTAAAATGTATTTCCCCAGTAAGCAAGAAATACCTAGACTTGAAAGGGACGTATGTTAAATATTTCTTTTGCATTTCTCTTGAGTATGCAACATATCCAACTTCAGCTCCCTGCAGCAATACAAAATGCCCAAGAATAATGTTTTCAAAATCAATACCTACTACAGTCAAATATGAGACTCCACAAGCCCATAATTGAAACTGTGGGAGAAAAACAGGCAGCCTGAATATAAACAAAGTGCCAGAGTTGGATTATGGCCAAGATGCAAGTGCCAATACAGCCTCTCTTGAGAAAACTGCTGTGAGACCTTCCCAGTGTGTGCAGGCGTTAGAAAGCAGGGGTGATTCAGGTGCAGTCTGCTGGTGCTCATCCCCAAGCGATTTATTGTTTGGCTGCCTGACATCTCTGCAGAGAGCAATATATGCAGAGTTTCATCTCACTTTTCTTTTTCACCTGGGTCGTCTCATATCTGCGAGCCCTTCTCACTTTGTATCTTCTCACGCTGTGCGTACAACTTCTGTCTCTCTCTTGTGTTTCCCGACTGCTGCCGTCACAACCCCCAGCAGCCTCTGACAGAGTTCGTGGCTCCACAGTCTCTTGGGACCTCTAGAACTTGGAAAGCAGCAGTGGCATCAGTGTGCTGCTCTGTACTCAAGAAGAGCTAAAGCACAGAAAGTGTCTGCTTACTTTCTGGAAGCACTGAAATGAGTGGGGTCCATGAAAAAAGAATTGGAGGTTGTAGATGAGGTGTGTGCATATACTTTGATTAAAGGATCTGTCAAAGAATGTAAGACACCATTTGTCTCTGTTGCCACACGTGAGAAAAAGGAAGAGAAACCATGTACCGAGATACGACTCTTCCTACACTCCAGTCACGATAAAGCATGTTACTACCTGTAGTGTTTGCCCTGTTTCTCATTAGCACCACACGATACATGTCTGCCTCTCAAGCTCATCGTTCCCTCTCTAGCCAAATTCTTACCATCTGGAAGCCTTGCTGCAGTGTCCCTAAGAATTTCATTTGACCACAAGCTCAGAATTACTGATTAAATTAATAAAAGACTTGGATCATTAACTTAGGAACCTGACAGAGTATTTGCATGTTTTCTTCTTCAGTCAGTGGAGAAACCTAAAGTCAGTGATTTACAGCTTAAGTATATGCACAGTAGTTCAGCTGTTCCACTTGAGGCAGTTTGGACTGTCATGAAAAATAAAAAGGGTAAAAGAAAGACCACTGAGGCAGTGCTGCAGACTTTCACAGAAGAGTTTGCAGTTTTGAATCAGAGTAATTAGTTTGCAATATGATATATTTAAGTAATGATTTCTTTATTTTCTTTACATTGTTGTCATGCATACAAGGACACATCAGTTTGCATGGCAAGACACAGATCATTAACTTCCTTGTGGAACTGAGAATTTCAAATTGGGGAAGAGAGGAAGAGGTTTTTGTACTTTTTGACCCGTAATTCATGAGCATATTTGACATACTTGACCCCAGTATTCTGTCTAGCTCCATCAGAAATGAAATGTAGCTCCCCAGTTCAGTCACCTTTTATAGACTGCGTAAAGCAGACTTATATTATGCATGTTTGTATTGTGTATAGAACAGTGGGACCCCCCCAAACTGATTGGGGTCTCTGGAGGACTTTCACAGCATAAATATTACATGGTAGTATATTACTAGGCAGAAGTACTTTAAAAAAGAGCTCTTATGAACTGTATATTCTGTACTCTCAGAATATAGCCAAATTTTAATCTTTCTGTGTGCATCCTCGTTGAAACAAAGAACAAATCTTTAAACTAAGGCCAGACATGAATGAGATACAGTAGTTACAGATAAGAGCAGAACACATGGTCTAGTCTGGATGCTGACAGCACAGCCACTGCAGATTACTTTCAGGGAGCCTTCCTGTGCTAAGAACAACCTTCAGCCACTTCAAAATGTGCCGTATTAATAGCCCAGCCCTGTGGTGCCTTGCATTTCAGGTTTGCTGGGGCTTTTCAACTTTGTTTCAAGCAATAACTTTTGAAAGTACATGATCTAAATCAGTTTGTAACTTCCTATTGCATACGGCCCATTTAATACTGGTAGTTTATTTTGCAATGTGGGAAATTTATGAGTAACTAAGATAAAAACTCACAGTGTTTTGATTGCCTAAAATTTATGTAATTCATGATAGATAAGTACTGGGTTTTTTTCTTCTAGTAATTATTTCTTCCTAACTCTTTGATATCTTAAACAGATTTGGAAAGAGAAAAGAAGATAAAAGTGGGAAAACAGATCAGAAGGGGAATCCAAAGCAAGGCATACTTAAAGAGGAGGAGCTGGAGAAAATGAAAGATGAACGTGAAAGGTGAGTAAATGGTGGCAGCATCTTTGTTCATCAGATGAAAAACTTTAAAGCAAGGGATTTCTTGAAGGGCCAGCCAGCCAGTCTGTTTGGAGATGTCCCAAACTGTGCCCACTGGCAGTCAGGTCCAGATGGACCTGACCTGGTTTCTTGGCTGAGTCAGGGCTGCTGTATGACAGGAGCTCGACTGTCTTCTGCAGTTTCTAGGCACTTCTCTGATAGCTGCTCTTGACATCCCAACTTCTGCTAAGCTGATGAAGATAATTTCCTTCAAAACTTGTTTCACCTCTGCACATTTCCAAGACCAGCTGACTTAGTAATTTTTTTCTCTATTTCTCGTAAGAACCTTATCCCTTCCTTCTCTCCTGGTAGTCTCTGCTGTGTTTTCCAGCACTTCGGACATCTTTGGCTTTAGTTAGCTGTGCTATCAAATGGTAGTTATTGTACTTTGGTATGTCCCTTTCTGCACCGCATTTGTTGGTTAGTGACATGTTTCAGCAATGTCTACTCAGGAAATGCCAAGTGTGCCAAGAGACACCAGGAAGAAAGCAGGTTGCTATCAGAAAGAGCCCATACTTGCTGGTTCTCAAGAGGTCTCGATGGTTGCTGTAAAACTTTCCAGGTTGTACTATTATAGGTTGTAATGGCATGGAGAAAGCTTTCATAGGTGTCTCTCCTTCACTGGAACATCTTGCTCCTGGGCGAGGGAATGGAAGCAGATACGGTCCCTTTTGGGCAGGCGGGGTCTTTCCACACAGATCAGCCTTTGTGGTGCTGGTCAGTGCCCAGGGAAAAGAAACTCTGCTTTCATTCGAGTCATGCAGCACGTGGTCAGCCATATAAGTGGTAGCTAATGGCTTTGATGGGGAGAAGAAATGATTCCAACCCCCAGCTCTCAAAGTCTGCTGCTAATATTTACAATTTTAAAAGCTAGTAAGGTATCCAGTTGCTAGAGTGCTGCTACTGGATATGCTTAGCCAGTGTTTAAGTATTTAGTTCATCTAAGTTAAGTAATGTCAGGAGAAGCTTTGTACCATTTGTTTTAAGATTTCTGTGCCGTGTCCTTGATTTTGCCAGATTGATGAGTGCCTTTATTTTAAACTGCTGACTCCCAGTTTGGATACTGGCAATTTGAGAGGTATGTGTCCTTCATTTTAAAGAAGCCAGTGTCTTTTATTAGGATCCTGGCAAGCTACAAAGCATGTATCCCATCTGTTAAAGGGCCAGTGTCATTTACTAAAATGTTGGCAGGCTGCAGGGAATGAACCCTTCTGTCTAGAGGTCTAACGTTCCAATTGGACACAAGATAATTGTTCTTAATATTTCTTTAGCGTTGTATACTTTTTTTTAAATTAAAGTCACTGATTGACAGTAACTTGGTACGGCTGCATTAGAAACTGGCAACTCAATGTCTTCATCATTCTGGTTTCTCTAGTAATGATTTCAGTTTTGACCTGGAAGAGTTTGCAACTGAAATGGAGAACAGCAGGTGTGTTGAGAAGTGGATGAACCAAGCTGATATTTTTAACTCACTTACTTGTTTCTTCTATAAAGCACAAGAATAGAAATATCATCCTATTTTTATCAGGCAATATAGCTTATATGTTTGAGGGTTTAAAACAAAAAAAATTAAAATTAAAAAAAAAAGCAGGGGTGAAGATTTTTTCCCTGTGTTATTCTCCAAACAATGCAACATATGCTGTAAAAACAAGCAATATGCTTCAACTTTCTACATGAGGTAGGAGCATGGCTGTATGTGTTTGCCCACATAAGACTGTCTACAGGCTCACTATTGAACCCTTCCTGAGTTGATCATAAAACAGAAAAGGCTTTATCTTTCCTAGAGGAAAATTATATTAGAAAGCTAGTTCTCATATATGGGTAAGAACTGTTCAGCAAATTGATTTAAATCAGTGGAAGGAGACATCACCTGACTTGAGGGTGATTTAGTCCTTTTTGCTTAGTTGTTGACTGTTCACCTAGGGATGATGCTCAGGAAGACAGTAAAGACAAGTTTTATAGCTATGTCCCAAGATTTAGTAATTCTGTAATGTAATTCAAGTCCAAGATTTTAATGCACATATTGGCAAAGAAAACCTTATGGCACATCCACACCATAGATCTTCTGCTTGTATGACTTCACTGGCTACAATCCTGCATACTTGGTCTCATATTTATAAAACCAAGCTTCACTGAAGCTTACTGGAACCGAGGCGTATTTTCAAATCTGTTGTTGTTGAGAGTGAAATGGCTATATGTTAAAACTACTAGGGTTGTGATAGTAGAGCAGACTATGGGACTGTTTATAGAAATGTAGCATGTTTTGTCCTGATACCTGTGAACAAATCCTGTAACAGATAGAACAAAATACAGATTTTCAAACATTTAACCTTTTTAGAATTAACTTAGGTGTGTACCTAATTTTACCTTTCCAAGATTAGCTCTAGAAGTGTTTCTTGTTCATGTCCTCAATCCAATAATTACAATATTAAAAATAGTTTTTTGCTTAAACTTTAGTTTTCTTAAATGCTGACCGCCTAAATATTTCAGGATATGTCACACTGATACTGTGATTTTTTTCGTCTGACAGGTTTTTGTCAGAGGCCAAGCTGTCCATTTTGGATGCTAGTGGAAGAGGTCAGAGTGGCTGATTTTTGGTGTGGGTGTGACAGGATTAATGATCAAGCGCATTTCAGCATCTTAGCAGCTGTGGACCTCACGTAGTTTTGAATGTTGGTTTTGCATGCAATATATGCTTGGCAGATCTCCAAAAAGCAGATTACTGTTCCAAGATCTCAGCTGGGAAATATTTTTCAGTAGGAAGTGCATTTCCAGTTTACAGGAGTAGGCCGTCTCTAGGAGTTTTGCAGAGAGTTTTTAAATTGGTATCGGACGGGTACAATAATATCTCACAAAATTCCAGGGATAGGCCTGCTGTAAAGGATGCAGCCTTCTTCCAGAAATTTCAACAAGATTTACAGACGTGCAGAAATGTCAGATGTGTTCACTGCACAATTATGGCTTGGCTGTGTAGTACAAACTCAGTGACTTTGGCTCTGACAGGAAACGTCAGATCTTACGTAGGTGTGCTGCATAAGTCCATCATGCTCTCAATAGGTTGGGTTTCCCACTTCCACAGAGAAGGAATTGTACAGTGCGTGTGCAGCAAGTCTGACACATCCAGAATGTGTTAGAGCTAGTGGGCGTATGCAGACAGGGTATACGGCACTCACTCTGTAATGCAGATGCTTCCTGAAATAATTGGACTTGCTTGCACATTAGTCCTCAGCATAAATTTGTCTGGCAACCCCTTTTATGGGATGCCAAGTTTCAGATTTGAACCTTAAAAAGTGAAAATAAATTTACTCTTTCTCTAGCCTAGTAATTTCTAATTCCATTCCACATTGTCCCTTTCTCAGTTTTCAGTACAGCACTCTGTGCTGCCTTGTAGCTGCAGTTCTCTGAAGCAGCTCCACATCCTGCACTGAAATGCTGACATTGAGCTTTTGTTGGTTTTGGTTTTTTCTTTTTTTACTTCTTGTATTCCCTAGCAGTCCTCAGCAAGATCAAGGTCTCATTGTGCTCGTTGCTGTTAAGGAAGCTTGGGGCTGACCCTAAGCACTACAGTTGAGGTAGAAGAGAGGGGAAACAAAAAAACCCATAACGTCCTGTGGGTGGGAATCTGACATGCAGGCAGTGCAGCTGCTTGTCCAGGTTCCTAAAAAGTCCCTGTCAGGCTAGAAATTTGTTCCAGACCTCAGCCCCAGGCCTCCTTTCTTTTCAAAGCCAGTGCTTTATTATAGAAGTGTTACTTCTGGAGGCTTTAACTGGTTAACAGGAACTTAGGATGTTAGGCATTCCTTCTTTAGTAATAGCCTTATCTGTGTCCAATTGAATATGAAGTCAGCACCTCCTCTAAATTTCACTTTTTTTTTCTCCCCCTATCTCCTTCAGCTTTCCTTGTGCCACAGCGATGCAATGCCACTGAAACTTGACTGGAGAAAATCACAAGTTCAGATATAGTTCTCTGAGGTGGTGGTTTGTCCTTCCTGACACAAGTCAAGTGGTTCATTGGACTGAGGCCCCATTTTAAATAAACTCATCATTTTGTTCATGCTTGAAAGAGTTTGGCTGTAATAAGGCATGTGCTCCAAAGGTCTAGAATCTGCCCATAAAAGGAAAAAGCAAGTGCTATGTCTGAGGTTTGTTTTGATCAAGCTGACTCAAATCTGTATTTTTAGTGTGTTCTGTATAAATTACTCAGAATTTATCATTTTAACAACAAGATGTTCACTACATTATTAAATACTGGAAGAGATCCTCTGTTTTCTTTCCCTCAAAACAAGATTTCTCTTCCTCCCTTCTTCCATCTTTTTCCCACTCATTTTGGGCTTGCTTTTTAATTTTCTAACGTTTTAAAATCATTGTAAAACAAACTAGATACATACATTAGGCACTTGAATTTTACACATAATAATTTGTTTGCCTTTCAAATGCAAATAAAGTGACTATCAATTGAAAGAAAACTGTTTTTTCCTGTTTGTTTAGGATTATTTTACTGGAATATTTTTATTCCTGCCGAGACCAAAGTATTTCTTCCAGCAGTCTCCAGCATTTCCTTGACATTAGAATAAAATTTCACAAAATGAAGCGCCTTGCTGAAAATGGGAGGATTTTAAAAGATAACATATGAGTCGGTGAGACATTCTGCGGTGGCATTATGTGTAAAAAATAATACTCTGCACTTGTTCGTGCAAGTAGTTTATCATTTTGTTAAAGCAGTCTTGGTTTTCTCGTCCTCATTGCAATTAAGTGAAGAATTTTTTAAATCATATTATGGTTTTGAATAGAGTGTTAGAGAAACAGAGGGAACATCTGGCCCTTGCTTACTGAACGTCTGAACTGAATGCTTAAGTTACAGTGGATCTCAAATTTGGGTAAAATTAAATGGTTTCAGTCTTTAATCTAAAGACTGAATTTCTTTTACTTTTCAGAAACCTTCCAGCAATTGAAGAGAGTTTCCCTCTTGTCTTACCAGCTCTGATGCTTGTTGCCTGTTCCCATAGTTAAAAAATCAATACACATGTTTTTGATATTTGGCAAACAGAGGTTTAATTTTGCAGCTGCAAGATCCCTGTACGAAGGGAATGCATCTTACAGAAACAACATTTAGAGACCACTTATATATGAGAGAATACTTTGTGAGTGAAACTCCATTCCATTTCTGTCAGCATTTGTTTCATTATATTTAATTACAGACAATTTCTGTGTTACTGGAAATCAAAATGAAAACAAGAATAGCTGCATGCATGGCAGTATGGCAGAAAAGCCAAATTGTTTCGAATCAAAAGTTGAAACTCAGATTGTTGCAAAAATGGAAGTATGATTTTTGAATGCGTCACAGAGCGTGCTCGTACACACACACACACGTCATTACTGACCCTGTGTAGCTTTTCTGCCGGCATTATACACTCACCAAGTCTAAAAGTGATGTTATGGCTGTTTACAGTTAATATCAATCTCTGATAAAATGTTGGTAATTGCTCTTCTCACCATTAAGCTCTGTGCTAAACCACATGTTTCTGGGACTCCTGAGCTTGTGCATCATTATTTATTAAGGGTTAATCTAACATGGTGTATCTGTTCATTGAGTATTCCTGACTTTGCAGCACAGTTAGGTCCTGTGGTTTAGACAAAATAAAGTGTTGGATGTGATCCCAGTTTTAATACTCCCAATTTATTATAACCATTGAACCCTGATCAGATCACGGATTGGACTGGATCCCAGTTTTTTAAATGTCCCAATTTATTGCTGGCTTGCAACCCTGATAAGAATACATATTTGATTAAGGCTTCAGTTTTCAAAAATTCCAGTTAATTACTTTTAGATTCTTATTAGATCATAACTGTGTAGTATGGTATGTTGAAGTTATGAAAAAATTACTGGATGATGTTGCACAGGTCAAGGTCGTAGTTTCATTTTGTGCTGACAGTATGAAGTTATCAGATTTCTGTTTATTACTGTGGCAGCACTTGCACTGGACAGGAGGACAGATTAATCCCAACCCATTGATTCTGAATGATTCTCATTTTAGTTCTGCTGCTGCTCTGCATACCAGCACATGTAATAAGAACCTACCACTGAATACTGAGAGGTTGGTGTTTGGTTATGAGTAGCTGGGGTAGACAGCTCTCACCTACCTTTCATAGGTTGTGATGTGGCATTTAGAACTGAATAGCCATTTTTGAGCTGCTTCATGTGACTAGTCCACTGCTGAAGGACATTTTTAAGAAAACATTAGGCTGAGAGTTGATCCCAGACTGTCCTAGCTCAAGAATATTAAGAATGGAGGGTATGGCACATTAAGGATGTTACCCTTTTTCTTTAACTATCACAGTACTATTCCAAGTAGCAGAGACTGCTGAAAATAGCATTTTCCAGGTGTCATAGCCATGCCCTCTAAATTTAAGCACCCAAATTCTCATTCAAGCCCTTTAGCGTCCTTGGTTTGTTCTTCATTGAGGCACTGGTTTGACTTTGCCCTGGAGACGAGTTTTCATAAGCTGTGCCACCTGCCCACTGAAAAAGTCAGAGCAGTGCAAGGGCAGTGGCCTGGCTCTTTCTTGCATAAATGGGCCAATGTGTGGTTCTTTTCTGTATATGTGGGAGTTTTATTATTAAATGTTTTTTAAGATGACACTATAGAACAGAAATACTGCTGTTGTAAACTTTTACAGGCCAAACTAATACAGTGAAACTAGCCAATGTACTAGTCAACCTGGGTAATAGTGCTTTCTAGGCGCAGACTAACCTGGCCTAGGGATTTCTTTGATGCAATACTGAATGTAGGTCAGCTCTTGCCTACACCAAAATCAATAAGGGCATAAGAATGACTTGGAAGCTGCATTTCATTCCTTGCCCTTCCATATGTGATTTATGACAGTCTATCGTAAATCTTTGGCATGCACTTTGAAGTAGTGCCACAGCACAGAATTCCTGCTCTCACTCCCTTTACCAACAGGAAAAAAGTGAGAACACAACTCGTGGGGATAGACAGTCATGCAGGAAATCCGTTTGCACGTGTCTTTCTCCGTAGTGAGCTTAAACCAAAATAAATGGAAGTCTTAAAGCTTTGTCTGCTCAATCAAAGTTGAATTTTCCTTTCTAATCTGGGACTGTTAATTAGAAACAACCTGTGAATCCCAGACTAATAGATGGAGACTGTTCCTGTTCTTGAACAGAGAGATTCTGCTCAGTAGGTTCCAGGTTCAATGTCGTATGTGTAGAACAAAGAAATATGTGTGGAATATCGTGTCACATAGAGCCAGACTTGGTCCTTCCACTACTAGGATTTCATTCAAATGAAGGCGTAATGTTTATGCCATTGCAGAGGTGGTTGTGTGAACTTGTGAGATCTCAGTAGCTAAGTGGAGCTGGGAGTATCTGTGCAGGAGGAGTTCCAAGAAGACCCTGGGGGCTCAGTAGGTGTCAGTCCTCCTGGGTCTGTTCTGAGCTGTGTTACTGCACATACTTGTGGATTTTGGGGTTTCATGAGGTGTTAAATTAATGTTGTGTCTTTCCGTGGTCATTACAGTGTTTCTGGTATTTTTCTTAAGACAGTGTTGCAATCCTTAGTGGTTTTGACTGAGATCTACTACAGCAATTGGTGGAACTGAGCTAATCAGTGGCAGTGAATGAGTTCATAGACTGATGTCACTGTCCCCATACTTTTTCTGCAAGTATACTACAGTTACTTTGTACTTGTTCACTGCTTATCTGATGAACTTAACTGAAATAGTTTGCTTGATGTCTTCTTGGTTGGAGAGGTGAATCTGTGGCTTTGACTGCAGTGGTGAATTTCCATTCCTGACATTAAGTTCCCAATTACTAAAATATAAACAAAGTCAAATCCTGCTTTCTAGGAGTATTCTGTTATTTTGATTCTCTTTTCATGATTATTTGTTCCAGAATAAGCTGATGTTATCCAAAGAGACTCAGGTATAACGTGCACAGTGCCTTACTTATCTTTTTTTCTGGAAAAGTGCAAAAGCCTGGGAATTCCTTTAAGTCAGTGTTGAGAACTAGACCTACAACTTACCTATGGTCTGCAAAGTCCCTGCAGACTCAAGGCCATTTTGCAGGAAGAGCTTGGAGCTCTTGAAGGCATCAAAACATCTCAGGTGAAAGATGCCAAAGTAATTTTGACAAACCTGGAATGATTCCACCATCTAATCCACATTGTCACAAGACAAGGAACATCCTGTTGACAGGAGGCTGAGCAACCTGATCTGTGCAGTCAGCCTTGCTTTCAGCAGGATATTGAGCAGGGTGACTTTCAGAGGGCTCCTTCCAACCTATATTTTTCTGATATTGTCACTTAAAAAATAGGATAGTTGTGACTAAAGAAAATTACATAATGTAGTAAAATACAGAATATAATATACTTAGCTTTTCCAGTAGTTGCCTTTCCATAATCTGATGCATTTCCCAGCGTACAACTGTCTAATGTGGAAAAAAGAGAAACAGAAAAACTTCCTCAGATTTAACAGCAAAAGTAAAATCCTGTTCTCATTGAAGTTCGTGGTGTGGGGAAAATGCACTGACCTCATTAGAGCCAGGATTTTCTTTAGAGGGCAGGATGCTGTGTAAGTTGGTAATCACTCCCTGTCACCTCTGAAATAAATGGAAGAACATTAAGACCTGAGTCTTGTCTATCTACAGCTCACACTCCTCATTTTGTGGTGTGAAAGGGCTATGTTTCATCTTCAGTTTGCCATAATCTTAAATTTTAAGGTCAGCGTAGCTCTATCTCCTTCTTAGTTTTTTCTTTCTTCAGTTTCTTTACTTAAAACCCTCTAAAGGCATTTTCTTTGGTCAGTTCAGCGTTATAGGGTTATGGGGTAGTTATCTAGAACAAGCAATATTTTTGGTTAGTCCTGGTGGTTTTTATTTTGGGCCAGTTAATGCTGTTACAAGATCTATCTTGTTTAGCCTGAGTTAGTCTCCTACTCCCTTGAATTTGTGGCTTGCTGTTTATATTTCCGAGTCTGTTTCTGTTCTTGTTTACAATTACAGATACTAATTATGGGGGAGAAGATGTTCAAATCCAGCACAATAGAATGAGCTGGAATGAAGAAACACTTTGCATAGCTTGCGGGGAAGATGTTTGCGACAAATATGCCTCCAGTAGAATACCCTGGAAGATAATACTGAATTAGTTATTGTTTGAGTCTTGATGAGCCCATATCAGATGTCCTCAATTTACTGGCAAGAGGTGGATTTTCATTTTATTTTATTTTATTTTATTTTAGCTATGAAACTTGCCTGCCTCTAGAGTTTTCCTAGGTGATGGTTGAAAAAATACAGATTAGTCTTTTCCTGATAAAAGATGCAGGTTTGAATAAGATTGTTAATGTCATTATAGACCATGCCTGTCTGAGAAAACGATTATGAAATAAGAAAAAATTAAAAGCAATGTACTGAAATTATCTCCTCAGATATTCAAGTGAAATATACCCATTCCCATCAGTGATTATGGCTTATGAATATCTGAAGGCAGGATGTATTCAGTCCACTATTATGTAAATGAATGAAAATACAAGATTTTAGTTACCAAAATATATTTTGCTAGCAGCTAGAAAGGAATTAAAACATTAAACCCAATGGAAATCTAAGTGACCTCCTGCAGAAACGGGCTGCATTCCTCTAGACAACCCGTTACTCAATATATGTGTGAATTAGTTAAATGAGAGACAAAAGCAGAAATGTTATGTAAAATCACAGTTGAAGTATTAAGATACTAAATCAGATGTAAATTGAGTAATCATTGTGGCATGTAGATCTCAGGGAGAGTCACATGAGTGGGGAAAAAAGCAATGCAGCACCTTTTATTCTGCTGTTCGCAAGGAACAGCAAAATGACTGGAAGAATGCTTAACACCTCCATGATCTCAAAAGATTGAAAGGATCAGGTCCTTTTTCAGAGTTTCGGTATACCTCAGACTGAGGTACGCAGTACAATGCAGGCTGCAGCCTTGCAGCACTCTGTGTAAGAGAGCCCATGGTCTCTCCTGGGCCCAGCTTCCCACCTGCAGTTTTTACACTCTGGCCAGACATAGTAGCCCCTGGTGCCGGTTTGCTTCTCATGTCCCCTGTTGGGCAGCAGGCACCTGTCCCTTGCTTGGGGATGGCAGAGCCAGGAGGATGTGCTGCTTTGGGTTTTATCCTGACCCAAGGTGATGGACTGTTAGACTGTGACTCAGTGTGCAAAGCTCCTTTTGAGCTACGGCTGATGTTGGGCCTCCAGATGTGCAGGTTGGGCTGCATCCAGGATCTTACTGTTTGTTCCCTGTTGAAGGCGGTCTTTGGGTTCCACAGCTTTTAATGACCCTGGCTGCCTTTGTGCTACTGTGCTGGTAACATTAAGTCCTGTGCTTTAATTTTCACGGAGGCTTAGAGCATCAGTTTTAGACACTTCAGTATTTTCTTGTTCCCCACTCACAGCCCAGCCACACACTCAGCTAATGCCTGGTGGGGCAAGAGATGAAGAGTATCTCTTACGGCTTTTCCTAGCCCTTTCATTCCATTCCCAAAAGCATTTCTGGGGCTGCTCCAAGAGTCACTTCTGCTCGGCTCTTCTGCGGTTTTCTTGAGGTGGTCCGTGTACCTTCCTGCAGCTGCCTCACCCTGCATGCGCTGCAGTCTTTTAAGCCAGCTTTTGCCTGTCAGTGTCTCTGTCACTGATGTCAGGCTAAAGCGCTTTACATTGTGTTTGTCACAGGCAGCAAATACATATGTGGTCATTGACAGTAGCTCAGCAGAAACACAATAACTTGTTAAGCCACAGTAACTCAATCATGTGTCTGAGCTGCAGCTGGAAGGAGCTGTTTGGGCTGTTAACCCTTTTGTGGCTGCTGCACTCTAGGTTTATGCATCTTTTCATATATTAGTACATGAGAAATCACCATATATTATTTGTGTGGGTATGTCAGATAGAAAGATTGTTTGAAAGATAAATGAGAGCATTTCCTTGATTCATAGCTCTGGGGGTGTGCTACTGAACACTATGTGAGGTGTAGAGAAGCATTTTCAAAATACGGTGTCCCACTCCCTGAAGTACATTAGGCATATGGGATCCTGTCTTCATTTGACTTCTCCAAATAAGATGCAACATGTTTTGGATATGTTACCTATAATTCTTTTGAGTTTATATATTTTATCAAACTGTGGGTTTTTTTCTGAGATTATTTGTTATAGACAAAGGTTCTAGTTAATAGCTAGTGGGTCTTGAAAGCAACAGAAAAGATTAGAATAGGATACATCTTTGGATGCTATTGAGAAAAAGATGGGTCACACACACAAAAAAAGAGAGCATTGCTCGATATGGCACTCCTGTTGCCTGTTCTCTGGCTCCTTGTGTGCAAAGGTTGTGTTTATACAGAAACAGCTAAGGGAAGTTGATGTAGTTGTCGTGCAGTGATTTAACTGGAGATCATGCTGTTCAGGTGGTGGTAGAGAGCAAGCAGGATTGATATGGGATACCCAAAAGGAAATATATCTAACTTCCCTTCATTCTGTGTGAGTTTTTCTTTTCCCTTTCCCTCATCAGGAAGTTTGTAGAAACTTTAGTGCTACACGAAATTGTTCAGATGGTGACCTGTGCCTCTCCTCATCTCTGGTTTCACTGCCAGCATTGTGGTGCTGAGTGACATTTTATCTTTTGCAACAAATTTGCAGCAGTTGTTTAACCAGACCCATCCTGTGTTGCAAGTCTGGGGCTCTCTTGTAGTAATCGTTTGTTCATAGTAGCTGTAAGCTGGTTGCTCTGATAGTAGTGGTGATTTGGAAGACCTTTTTTTCTTGTGATGGGAGATGAAGATACTGCTGTTTCAGATAGGAAGAAGTGCAAAGAGAGGTGCAGTAATTGTAAACAACTGGAGTGGGATATAGCAGAAGTAGCTTGCTTAGCAGGGTTGGCAAAGCATTATAGGAGTGATGGAAGGAGCAGCATATTTGTTTTTTGTACCTCAGTAAAGAATTTGTGGGCACCTACTGAGATATGCTGTAGAAAAGATTGCTTTAAAACTTGGTGAAAACATGATGCTGGTGATATTTGTGATCATATTTAAAAATTCACAAAAATGGGAAGAACCTTCAAAGGTCAAAAAACGTAAAAGAAGGCATGGAAGTACAGGATAAATAAAAAGAAAGAAAAAACAGCCATCTGATAGTTGTTTCCCTGTATTTGAACATTTGGATTGAAATGAAGGAGAGATCACTGAACAAATTTTATAGATTTGTGTGGAAGAGTAAAAAAGGAAACAAGAAATATTAATGCAATTATAATCACCATAATGAAAAGGTGAAACATTGATCATGAAGAATTTCGTATAACTTGGTATTGACTGGTCTGTGTAATATAGAACAGAAATAATTGTTCTTGAGCAGGTTTGGCTTATAATAGTGGCAGCGATTGACGATTGCATTCAGAAGAAGTTGAAGAAGCTAGGCTTATTCACAGGAACAAAAGAAAATTGTGGTGACCTAATTCCAGCTTTTGTTGTGCAGAATATACCAGTATTGATAGCAGGACAAATTACTCTCTGTCAGACATGAAAGCAAGATTCACGTGATGCTGCTGTGCTGTACTACTCTTGTTTTCAAATAGGTCGTAAATACTTAGGGTGGTGTATTGGTCCAAAGAACATTAATGGCTTATAATTGAGAAAGTGCCGTGACTCTTCTTGAGACTGTGTGCTGTGCCTTCTGCACTGGTGTGTGTTAAAACTGTTCCTTGAAATGCAGTGTCCTCCCATTTTTCTGCCTGTGTCATCCCACATGGACCTGTGTGTGCCATGAAACTTGTACCTCATATGATATATTCTTGCACTGAAGTCTGTGTTCAGAATTTTTTGGTCAGTAATTGAGGGTGAAGCCCTCCACAGTTTCCCAGGTTTTAAGAATAGTTGGTGCCTTTTCAGAGTTAATCAGCAAGACAGCAACAATCTCAAAGTGCTTTATGCATTTTAGCAGAAGAAGAGCAGGATAACTGCAGGCAAGGACTGCTGCCAAACTGACAGTTACTGGGTGCAGGAGCTAACAGTTACTTGTGTCTTGTTGTTTTTTTAAAAAAACAAAGATGGTGCCATCATTTTTACATTTCTGACATAAACTCATGTGGGACATGTAAAATATTAATCCTTCTGCAAGACGGTTTCTCTTGAAGTGCCTGTATGTATAAAAGATGGAAAACAGCAGCATAGACCTCCCTCCCTGCTTCACTGATGTCTGAGGCCTTATCTGCAATGGAATTCCACCCCTGTCCTTGTATGACAAGTGCTCTCAGACGATGGGCTACCTGAAATGGATCTTCTTTACGTGAACAGACCAAGTGTTAACTTTGCCCCAAGTTTGTTTCTGTGAACGATGAATGTGGTGTTTCATTCATGGATACAGGCAGACCAGCTTCCTCCACCACTCCCTGCTGCATAATCTCTCTTTTATCTTTATTCACAAACCCTTGGAGGATAAAGGCTTTGCACACTTTCCGCTGCTCTCTAATTATTACCAATTTGCTAGCAATGGTTTGTGGTTTAGATAAAAACGCAAGCTGACCACTACTTTTTAGTTTGTATTTTCATATACAGCTCCTCAGTGTTGACTTTCTTCCTATGCCATTGTCCATTGCTTTATGAATAAAAGCATGACTTTTACCAATTCTTTTACAAATAATTAACTTGTTATGTCCCATCGTTCTGCAAATGCCATTAAATTCTCACTGTCCCAAGAAGCTATCGGCGAGCTAACGCAGTGCAATTGGCAGTAAAATGAAGGAACCTTACTAACTGAATTTATCACATATTGACACCAGGCTATGCCTTCCATAAGATCTTCCAATAAAATCTCCCTTGTGGATAGAGTCAGAATCGTGCAGAATCAAATGCTGATTTTGAAGTCTAAGACTTCTTCAAGACACTGCATTATCCTGGGTGAGGTTGCACTTGAGGATAGTGCCTGTCCTGACCTGGGCCACCATTTGAATTCAAAATAGGGAGTATATGTGACATGAAAACCTGAAGCAAAAGAGAAATGGAGTGAAGGTTACAGGAGAAAGAGGTTATTGTACAGGGTAAGAGTCTCCAGGAGGAAAAAAGGAGAAATTCTTAGGAATTCTTAGGAAGCCTCCGTGTAGAAACTTGAGAGGTGTTAAGGATATAGAGGGATTATAGCCTATTTCTTATTATCCTTTCATTTCTAAGAACTACGGTGGTAGATTACATAAAGTCTTTGTGAGTATTTTTAATGATATCTGAAGAAAAATGAAGGAAAATGGACTAACTGGACTGGGATCAGGAGCTTAAAGGAAAACAGAAGTGGTGTGTTAGGAAGATATTATTCACTCACATGGTCTTTATATTAAAATATTTCATAGAATCATAGAATCTCAAGTTGGAAGGGACCCATAAGGATCCTCAAGTCCAACTTCCTGCTCCTCGCAGGACTACCTAAATGTAAACTCTATGACTAAGAGCATCATCCAGACACTCCCTGAACTCTGACAGTCTTGGTGCCATGACCACTTCCCTGGGGAGCCTGTTCCAGTGACCGGGCACCTTTTCAGGGAAGAACCTTCTCCTGGTGTCCAGTCTGAACTTCCCATGACAGAGCTTCATTCCCTTTCTTTGAGTCACCAGGATCAGCACCTCCCCCTCTGCTGCCCCCCTTGAGGAAGGTGTAGGCTGCAGTGGTGGCACTCCTCCACCTTCTCTTCTCCAGGCTGAACAAACCAAGTGATCTCAGCTGCTCCTCCTAAGTCTTGCCCTCAAGGACTTTCACCACCTTGCTCACTCTCCTCTGGGCACACCTTAATAGTTTGATGTCCTTCTTATATTGAGGCACCCAAAACTACACACAGTACTCAAGTTGGGACACACAGCACTCAACTGCTAGAGAGGAGAAAGGTCATCTGCTTCACTGAGGGAAGGCAGAGTGGATAGTGGGCACCCCCCTGACTGTCAAGGACTGTATCATATGTAAGATCATCCTGCTGCGAAGTATGATTACATTCTAAGTGTTAAAAACTGACATCACCTCTAGATATGACCTAGCAAAGTTAATGGAGAGGTGTAACTGGGAAGCATGCGTGATACACAGTGTACTTGAGTTTGTGTGTGGAATGGCATGTTATTCTCATTAGAATAATTTGTGAACCTTTTTAGCTACAAATTATTTGAAAAGTATTAGCATTTATTTTGATGATACAGTTCTAATGAAGCAAAACAAACTCTGTGAACCCCATTCTGCATTGAATAGCTCCTGTCTGTTGGACTGGAAGCTCCCAGTGTGCTCATCTATTTCTTGAGGGAACCATTTTCTCTATGCCTTTAAAGAGTTTCTCCAGAACATCTTCATTTTTCACTACACAGAGTCCTGAGGCCAATATGCTTTACTGGGGTAACCAAGTCCAGTAGACCCTTTTTATTGATTCTTCTGTCGTACAAATTATACTGTTCCTTCTACACTGCTACTGTACTTCAGATCCAGTCAGCAGCAAATGTTGTCTTCTTCTGTCAGGCACTGCGTGTCTGTATCTGTCTTCCGTTCTTTGTTCTGTCCTCTATGTTCTGCTGTTTTCTCTAAATGCTATTTATTACATACTGTGGTCAGCATTCTGTCCAGTCCGTCTCACTGCATTTAATTATGCTGTGTTGAAGAGCAGCTGAGCAGTTAACAGAAGCTGCATGCTCACAAAGCCTTACTACAGGTTTTTGGTTTTTTTCTCCAGCATGAAATTTGAATCATTGAGTATCAGCCGAGTTTGAAATTTACCTGAATATGTTTTACTATTCCAAAGAGATTACACAATGGCCTTGATTAGCAGCAGCATTTTGTAATACCACTTAAGGCTTTATCACAGTGGAGTACTGCCAGTAATAGTCTTTAATTCACTTATATATACCAATTCATCTCTGTCAGGTTTCTATTAATTTCTTAACTGTTTTACTTTGTCCATATCCCCTATATAATAAGATGTGATTTCCACATTTATGTAGCCAAAATAAAATAAAAAAAAAAAATCTTCAGCAAATTAACTGTGGTCCTTTGATTTGAGACAACTGTGCCATCTCTCCATTTATGTTCACATTTAATCCACTTCTCACAAGTTAATGTATTTAGGAGAGTCTGGGTGGGTCAAGTGACCAAGAGGCATTAACAATCTTACTGGCTAATTTAGATTAAAAGTTTCAGGACTGGGTTAGGAGTATTAACTGCAAAGTGGAGGGTAGGTGTAGAATTAAAACCATGTTTTCGTCCATACTCACATGCACATATGCATTTGTGAAAGACCACACTATGTTCAGCATTTTTTTGGTCAGAGTGATGACCAACCGTGGTTACAAAGGTGATACTGAAGAGAAAGAATAAAATTGCTGCATGTACCATTTTATCTGGTACCAGTTTCACAGTGGACTGGAAAATCTAAACAGTTGCGTTGGGGGTTGGTGCTCCAAATTTGTGTGATGAACTCATGTCTGTGGTTGCTGTTGAAGCAGATCCAACTCTATATTTGCTCTTTCATTTTCATTGTTAGGATTGGTGCAAAGCATCAGGAGTTACGGCAAAAGCAACTGAGAGGCCTGAGCGGTTATTCCACTGGTCCTGGAGGACCTGACATTGATGATGATGAGGTGGATCCAAATTATGCCAGAGTAAACCACTTCCGAGAGGCTTATCCAACAGCAAGCATCTACGGGCCATCATCACCAGCAGTTGCAGAAACCTTTGTATATCCACGTGATTCTCCTTCAGCAGCAATGGAGAGGGAGCACTTGGAGGGACTCTATGCAAAAATAAACAAGCAGCACTACTCGCAGACTCCTGGTGACAGGTAATATTGCCACCTGGCATTACAAACAATGATAGCTTGGTGGGGAGGGAGCCTGGGACTAGGCAGGGGAGGCTATTCAGATGCCTCAAATCCCTGTGTTTACTGACTAGAAAGCCATGGATTTCCTCTTAACCAAAACCGTGATTTGCTGCAGGAGTGCCCCCAAAGCATCTGAGCAAGGCAGCAGTCAAACAGAAATCATTAAAGAAAAGTCTATTTTTCACAAACAGAATGAATGAACTGACTCCAGTCCAATTCCTGCACTGCTGAGAGAGTGTTTTTCCCTCTTTCAATCAGGAAAAGTTCCTACCTTGCAGCAAAAATAATCTCTGTTTTCAGATCTCTTTCAATCCTGCTGATCATCATGTGTCTATTAGTAACAGGTTTTGTGTGATAGCATGATATATTGCATATGTTTATGGTTTTGTTTTCCCCGGCTGTGTGATATTACGCACTTTCAATTAGGTTGGGGAAGAGGACTGGGAATCACGGCATTTTTATGCAGACTGTGAAGTGTGGCTTCACAAGACTGATTGCCTTTCATAGCCTTTCCAATAACCAAGTGGGAAGGAGAGAGCAATTTTTAATCCTTACTGTCAAGCTTCCAGGTTGATAGCATTAAAGAAAGATGGTCAAGTTTTTCCCTGGGTTAAAAAGAAAACAGAAATTCCTTTGAGTTGATGATGTAGCCACCATTATGATGATTTTAAAACTGGCTGCTTCTGGAATTTGGGACTAAGAGAGCTGGGAGTGACTTCATTACTATCATGGCGTTAATATGTTAATGTTGGGGTTTTCAAATGATCGTATGAGTGTGTAGGAAAGATGTACAAGTATATCTGGAAAGAAGAGCCAACAGTGTAAGATAAGACATGGGAGGCTTGAGGAATTGTTCACGCTTTGAGTTCATATTACAGTCTGTAGTGTCTCCCCATACTTTCAGTCTGTGCTACGTGATACCACACTTGTTAATTTTGGAGAAATATGTGAGCACAGATATAGGAGTGCTTTCAGTTTGTGGCATCACAGTACTTTAAAAACGTCTTCTGACTCATTGCTATAAATAGCAGTAAAACACTTCTGACATAAATCTAAGTTTGTAGCAGGGAATGGGCCAAGTATCTCTCTTTTGCACCTAAACAGAATATAGTAGAGATGTTTCCAAACATAATGATATTGCTAATTTTCTTCTTCCATATTATTAATTCTTCCACTTAAGGAAGAGGAGGAAAGGAGGAAGAGGGTGAAAAAAGAGGTAACGATCACAGCTTTTTGCTATCTAGTGGGTTTGGCTTTACTAGAAAGGTCTCGAGGTGATTGTCTGTCACTGAAGTCGTGTGAATGTGTTTGTATATAGCAAAGGGATCAGAAACTGAGTTCATACTAACTCAATAAACCAAGATCTGAGAATTCCCAGCGCAAGGGAGTCTAAATTCAGGTTCTCATATTTTTCAAATATAAGTATATACAGATGTAACTCAATTGGAGTAAGACATTGTCATAAAGGTTGCTTCACAATGCCAGTTTTAACAGGAAATTTATAGCCTTACATTTTAAAAGTGTCACCAGTTTTGAAGTGTGATCTATGCATGATTTTTCCATGCAGCAAAAAGAAATACTCATGTCATTCCCCTGGCCTCTTTTACTTGCTTGCTTGTATTGTGGTTGTAACTACACTGAAATAACTTTTTACTTGCTATGTGGACAAGATTTGAAGTCCCAACCAGGTTTGGATTCGGTGTTGGGATCCTGGATTTTAGTGTGGGCTTGGCTGTAACTGCATGATAGCAAGATGACTCAGTGAAAAGTTACCTCATATCTGAGCCCATGATCAGAAGTCACGCTGAGAGACTGTTCCGTCTGTGTTGATTCTGTGCTGAAAGACAAACAGTCCACAACAACTTCGCTTTGTTGAATTTCTCAGGCTTATAGAGGCTGTTTAACCAGATTAGGAAAAAAATAGGAATTGTAGGGTTCTTATTAGGCTGCCTTTGTTCTTTTTTTAAATCTTCCTTTCCTTTGTCTCAGAGACAAAAAGGTTGTTGTTATTTGCCAGCAGAAATGTGCCAAACGTGAATAATTTAATGTGAATTTATGCAGTGGGTCATGAGGTCTCAGCCAGCGGTTGTTGAATATAGTGGTGACTTCAGGCAAGGAAATCTTTCTGTGCCAGAGGGAGAGTATTGAAAGGAGAAAGAGATGTGGAAAGAAAAATCCCTGGATAACATGATAATTACAAAAAAATCTGCTTTCAAGGGTCAAGTATGAAAACTACCTTGTCTGCCTCAAAATGGTGGGAAAGGGCTATAATGGATGCTTATTAGCCAAACCAAAGTTATTTTGTGTTTGCAGCACTGAACATTCATCAAGACATTTGTCATATAATAGGTCATGCTTTGGTCTTGCTAACACATGCATGCTCTCTCTCAAAGTTTTGCTATTAATTTTGCTTTAGATGGATGGCTTTTTCTCCCACCTCTGACTCTCAACTTGTAATATGGTATGTGGAGACTTGATCAGTGACTAAAGTAAAAGGCTTTGGGGATAGAAGGGGGATTTGAACACAGAGAATAGATTATTTCATTTTGGTCTGGAATTCCAGTTACGTGCCATTATGATAGAGAATTAAAACTTATCATTTGAAACAAAAAGTTCATTTTTACTTTATTTTTGCAGAAGAATGTATTAACATAACTAATGCTTTTTAAAATTTGAAGGCTGTTTGTAGAGTAAGGAGCATAGTGGCCAGATAAGTGCTGTTGACAATTTGTGTACACGTACCTTCCCTTTTCTCATCACCAGAACCCATCGAGTGTTTCTGGTTCATTCTTAGTAGATTCACGGTTTAGACTGAGAGTCTCCCTCAGTCTGCAGCAGAGCAATAGGCTGCACATGTATGAAGTCTGTTGCTTTTGTCATTATGAGGTATGTTTGCTGCCTCCAAGCGCTGCTCCTCAGGGCACACACAGACGTGCTTCACGTTGCTGTTTGCATACTAACGTCCCCTTTACCTCCACTTGCATCTGGCATCTCAGGAGGTTTTTGCTTTGGTTTCTTTTGGGTGTTCACTTTGTGTCTTATTTGCAACTGTTGTGTAACGTTCTTCTGCAGTGCTTCACAATTGTTGATTTTCATTCCGACGATGACTATATTCAGTGAAATATGTGTAATTTTTTGTGTATATTTTGCTGAAAGCTTTGGAATTTGTAACCAAGAGAGGTGCTATATAAATGTAAATTGTCCTTATTAATGACTATAGCAAGAGCATTAGCATGATCAGTGTATTCTGTGAATGTTAAGTTAAAGAGAGTGAAAAAAAATTAGCTGGCAAAATCGCACATTTCTTTGTGAATCAAGCGTTCTTCTGTTTATTTCTAATTAGCCACAATTTTCTGTAATGCAAATGGCATCCCAAAGGACGGTGCAGTCTGCACAGCCACCTTGTGCAGCTGGGGAACTCGCAGGGTCTTTGCCTGAGACGCTGTACGTTTCCTCAGCCTGCAGCAGAGGCAGGGTGATCTGTGGCCCATATGTTCCTGAAACGAGTGGTAAGTCACATCTCTGAGTTCAGTCATCAAGGCTGTACCATGACAGTGCTAAGTTGCACCATGGCAGAGCCTAGGTGTCAGACCAAAGCCAGAAGAGCATATGCACAACTCTATTATCACTTAAATGTCAGACATGTTGCATGGTGCATCTCTTTCTCACGTTTTGTATAACAAATTTCCTTTTTTTCCCTCCCTTGCTGTCAAGTATATCCAAACACCCCAAGTACATCTTCAGAAAGGTTCTAGAGACTTTGCTTAACTTATTTCCTCAGCCCAGAGCTATGAAACATTTAACGTCTGATGCCAAACTCATTGCCAAGTATAATTCTTCATTTATTTATGTGTCTTATCTTGAGGAATTTCAAAGTGCTGGTCTCACAAAAACGAACACAGATTTCCTTTGTTTAGCGAGAATAGATTCAGAGCTGTATCTTGTTGCAGATTTTTAAAAAATACTAATAAAAAACCTGACTGTTTTTTTACATAGGAATAGAGTCTAAAGCCCGAGTCTGATCCAGCTTTCTGTTTTTTGGAGATGCTATGTTGGGTCCCATGGTGCAAGATCTTATACTCTACGATGTTAATTAATTAATTGAAAAATAGATAAGGAAACTTGCACTCTTCTAGAATGTTCAATCTAGTGGCACACAAAGTTGAAAATGAGGAAGTGAAGCATGAAACCTGTACCTCTGCGCAGCCCTAACTCTGCCCCTTGGGTGCCGGAGTCATGAGAGAGAGGGGCAAGACGTCAAGCAGTCTGCCTCTCCCTGGAAAGGATCAAAGGAAAAAGGTGCTGTGCATGTCCTGAGAAACCAAATGGCAAATGTAAGCTATCTATAAGCCTGAGAGGAGAATAAAAAGGGTCCAGAGTTTTGAAATTTAGCAAAGGGAGCATTTTTTACTAAAAAAAACAGGTTAAATGCTTGTCTTTTTGGCAGGTGTAGGTCGCTCCCATCCTACTCAATCCAAGGACCTGGGAATCCAGAGCTGCGTAGAACAGGCTTTGTTCAAAAAGAGGAAGTTACGGTTGCCGAGGGATGTTGTATAGCCCTATATTTCTGGTCAGCCAGAAACTGAAGTTTTCTTGTTCTCAGTACAAAGTACAGTTGGCTTTGCTCACTGTGCATCCATCTGCCACACCTTTTGTCACTGAATAGCCAAAAAGCAGTCCACTACTCTAGGAGTGGATAGTCCTTCAGTAGGTTTCTGACAACAGCTAAATTCAAACTGGCATTGACAAGTACAGCAGAGGTTCAGTGATTCCTGGAGACTCTCAGGAGAGGTGTCCTGCTCATTGGGAGCAGGGCAGTCCAGAAACCACAAGCTCCACAAGAGGGGTAGACTGTGGCGCTGGAGTTACACTTGTACTGTGTTTTTTGTTCGTGGTACTATTTGTGGTTTTCTTCCTCAGAAAGTACAAATGGGTACTGCATACTCACTATGCTAACTAGGGAAAGTACCCATACCTCCTGGAACACATTTAATTGAGTCTTGGTTTTATTTCCCACCTATATGGAAAAAAAAACCACCCTACTGTTAGCATTCAAAAAAACTTCTTTATAAAGTTCAAAGTGCTGTTTCCCAGGAACCCCTCATCCAGACCTTTCCAACTTTGGGACCCCTGCCCTATCATTTGTTTCTCATGTAAACCCCAGATTTTATGGAACTCGGGTGTCGCTGAGCATTTTACAGCGTGTCTAAGCACAAGGAAGTTGTCAGACTTTAACCAGAGCAGAGCTGCCACTGCCATGTAATATGTCCATGCTTGGTCGAGGCCACGCATTCTTCAGCAGAAATAAATTCTGTCAGGAGTAGTCACAAATCTGCCTGCGTGCATCTTGCCTGCTAGGGTTTGCATTTGGATCACCTCACTTATTGACAGATGTGTAAAATTTTATATACTGCACTCCCACAACTCCCTTGTGACTGTCCTGCTGCAGATGCTGGTGAGCCTGAGTTTTGGCAGCTGTGTTAAGCATTCATATGCATTCAGGATTTTTTGTGTGGTTTCTCTTCCCCTCCAGCCCTGTCTTTTCTTATGTGATATATTATTGCATAGAATTATTTTATGCTAATTTTGCCTATATATTGGTAATGTCCCATTCTTTCAGTTGTTTGGATGCAAATGCAAAAGATAGGTCCCTGGAGAAAGAGCAGGTCTGTTACTGGAAGATGAGACCATACCAGAGGATACAGAGTGAAATGCAGATGGTGTTGTCAGCCTCTTAAATGGACAAATAAAGACAAAATGAGATCGTCCATGCAGCTGGAATGAAATCATATGGCCTTGCATGTGTTCCTGCCATAGCATATTTCCTAGTGTAAGCAAGAGATGCTAAGTTCTGTCTTATGCAGGATTTTGTTTGACCAAAAGCTCTTATTTGCACCTCTAATCAGCAGGAGAATAATGTATGTATTAACTTTTCTCTGCACAGTATTTTTTTAACAAAACACTGTTTAATTTTAAGTGCTAATATTTGTGTGTGGTTAATTAAGAAGCCAGAACTGACTATAAAGCTGGTAAACTCCGAGAAAGAGAGAGGAAGATCATTACACTTCTCATAGATAGCTATTTGTGAACCAGCTGATAATGTGCAAAAATTGAGATTTCATAAGTGGCATTTTAAATGAATGGTTAATGGCTGGAGATTAATTAAACAGTCAGAGTTGTTCAAAAGAGAAGCTGTTAAAATCTTGTTTATAGGCCAGTCACTTCCATACTTAAAATGTAAACCCTAACAGCATGTGGTATTTCCATTTAGCAGGGAAGCAATGTAACTAGGACATTTTCTTTCAATGAGGAAATCTACCTTACTGGATCCCCTGGATGGATGGATGTAGCATAGTGTACTGTGTTTCCTTCTTCTTAATTAATAGTTGTCTGGTAGCACTGCAGACAGATGAATGCATTTCCTCTGAGAATTTTCTAATCTTAAATAAAATTGCTAATTCTTATTTTAATTAAAGTGTAAGGGACATGGTTAAATCTGATGATCTCTTTTCCCACTACTCTCCAGTAGTCCATTCTACTTCATACACTTCAGGGTTTTCAAAATGTCCAGCTTTTCATTGCTTCAGGTCGTCTTCTGTCAGAACGAGTCTCTTTGGCCCCATCATTAGCCTTGCAGAGCTGCTCTAGCTAAGAAAAAAAAAAGTATGTTTTCAGACAGGTTTATTCTGTTCTGCGATTCTGGTTAAATGATGAATGTTAACCTAGTCCCATTTCCCTGCTTGAAGAGAAACAGCAAGCAGAAGGTCATTATGCTACTCACAGTTGTGAGGCTTGTCCTTCCAGCAAGTCCTTTGCTAAGGAACTGTTTGTTTTTCTTTGGTTTTCTCTTTCTCTTTCCAGTCTTTTTGTTAACTATCTGCTGGTTTTCCACCAGCTTCCTGACACAGTCATTTTGCCTTACCATGTCCTAGCTTCTGGATATGCAAGCAGTTCAGAGAAAGCCCTGGTGACTTGGCCTTGTGCAAGCTTTGCTGTGTAGCCTGGTGTAGGATGAATCTACGTTGCTGGCCTCGGGGAGCTCGCACTCTATCCAAACCATGGCTTTCAAAAACTCGTAAGTTTTTGTCCTAGCTGCTACTAGTTCAATGGAAAAAGGGACTGTTTCTTTTATTGTAGAGATAATCTTGGTTTAGTGAAACTGACCAGTAGATGAGTGAATGGGATTTTGTTGTGATAGACTTTTAAGCCTGTACATACTAAGAGCCTGTCTGTCTTGGAGGTGGAAGAGGTTGGACATGAGGACCATAGACCAGCTCATCTATATGTTCAGACTCCAGCTGATAACATGAGCTCACTGCAAGCTCTGCCCTTTCACTTTGTTGAGATAAACTAGTGACTTCTGGCCAAACTATTTTCAGAAAATAGTCAAAGTTTAGTGGGAGGCAAAGAATCTCCTTTCCCAGAAATCTTAAAGTAGTAGTCAAAGGGTTAAGTTTGGCAGAGAGTTGGGAAAAGCGCTATCACTGGACTGCTTCAAACTGCTGAGTAGTTCCAGTTAAGAGAGTGGTGATATCTGTCTAACAAAGATGGAAGACAAAGATATGACAGGAAAAATGGACATAGACTGACTGGAGCCATGACAAATGTTTTCTCAGTGTCTTCACTTCTGTTTGAGGTTATCTGAGGTCAGTGGGACCTGTGCTAACAGGTTCTTCTGAGCTACAGGTAAAGCAATCCCCAGCCTCCCTCATTAAGCAATGAGGAGCAAAACTGAGTCCTGAGTGTCTTCAAGTGACATCCCACAGTTTCTCATACGTTCTCAAAATAAACAGTCAATTTCTCAGTACAGCAGGAAAAACTCTTACACCAGCTGAGATGACTGCAGGACAGGGAACTACACAGCACACCTCAGACCCACCAGCACTGCTAGGTTATGCTGCCACCAGGAGCAATGCAGGAACTCTGGTCAGGCTTTTCAGCATGACTGCTCGTGTCCAGGCAAAGTGCTTAGATCTGTATCATGCTCCTACAGCTTAAATGTGTGGTGGAAACCTTACAGCGGAAAGTGTTGTCATCTGTACGCCATCCAAATGTAGGGAATTCTTGCCATGTTCTGAGAAGATTTTTTAAACACTGATTTTTCAGCAGTCACAGTTTACCTGGAGTTTACATTGGCAGATCTTTAAGATATTTCTGCTAATCTTAATTCTTCTATTCCACTGAGTGACTTAGCTCTCAACATAATAAGGTATAAAAGATATAACAGTGCCACAGATCTGATCTCAGAACAAGTTCATGGTACCGTCTCATGGAGTGTTCAAGAATCTAATAGCAGAGTGAAATGACTGCTCCTAAAAAGAGTCCAGGACCTTGCTCCCTGCTTGTGTCAAGATGCCAGTGGTGAAAGATTACCCACGCACTTAGTAAGCACCATTGATGACAGCAAGTACAGGCAGAAGCATGAACCAGATCTTTTGGTCAGCAGAAAACTGTAAGAATTGATGTTGTTTGAAAAGCTGAAAATCACTCAATATTGTGCTAGCAAAAATATTGGGAGGACTGATGAGATGTGATGGAAATGGCTTAATAGGGAAGAGGGTGCTGAATAAAAAGAGAATAATTGTCATTATTGTCTGACAGCTGTGCAGAGCATACAATCGATGACAAACTAAGACGTGCTATTTTTTAATCCATGATCACAAGTCCACTGGCACAGACAGTGATCTAGGGGGTCATGGAAAGCCAAGAAATAGTTTATTGCTTCATCAGCTCAAGTCTCCTGATGTAGTTAAGTTGGTATATACTCTGAACCTCTGTTACCATCCTTACGTCCCCACAAGGAGACCCAGCACCATGTGGAGTCCATGTGTACTGTGCCTAAGGAGCAGTTTCTCTGACAGGCCATGCAGCAACAGAGCGTTTGTTGACATTGATCAAGGTATCGGTATTGATCTTGGGATGGTCTAAGAGAATTTTGACTGTTTTGTGGAGAGTGATGTTAGATTGTTACAGAAAATGAAATAAATAACTTGTCTTAAACTACATTGTGGCCTGCATCTGAGAGAAAGTGGGGTCTTGCATTAGGACTGAGGGACATGAAAAAATCATGTTGCTTCAGATACCCATGCTGGTTATGTTTTTCTATCACTGCTTGTCCTTGATGTCTGGAGGCCATTTTTAGAAAACAGTGAAGAGTGATTGCATGAAAGATTTTATACTCTTCAGTTGCCTGCAAAACAGGTAGCTGCCTTCTATTTTTTTATTCCACCAAGCTGAAGTGGAAGAAAACAAAAAACAACTCATGATAAAAAAGATACGAAAGACGTGAGTGTGAGCTACCTCTAGAAAGCTCTAAAAATTAAATAATTATAATGTAAAGCAATACATATCCTCTTAATATATTCCCCCCCCCGTTCTTGTTTCTCTCTAGCTTCCTACTTGTGTACCACTAGGTCAGTGTGACAGTTCGGCAGTGTCACAGTCCTCTGTTGGATCTGCACTCTGGGAGGTTGTTAGCCCCTTCACTCCAGTGACTTGGAAGCAGTGAGGAGAAATGAGAAAGCACCAACTAATGTTTTAACATTTCAAACAACATCTTAGCATTCAGTCTTTGACCCATATTTGTGGTTTAATTTCTTCATTCACTTAAAATTTTAATCTTAAATAAAAATTTTCAGCATAATAGTGTCTTTGGGGTATTTCTTCTCAAACCAGTATTAGCTAGAACAAGTCCTTTAGCTGTGGAGTTTATCTGTTATAAACACTTCTGCCCTTAGGCTTTGATGCCTACTTAGTCCTGGATATGGTTATTACCTTGTAAATGGGAATCCACCACAAATGATCATTATGGTATTTACATAAAAGGCATGGAAAACGATTATTTTGAGACCAGACTGTAAGTTTAAGCGTAAAGCATGTTTCTAATGCAAGTGTTGTACATGGTCTGGCAATTGAGAAGTAAGCAACAACTCATCTTCGGAAGGATGAAACCATGTTCAAAACACGGTCTGTCTTGCGGCGAGCCGGGAGGAGGGCAACTATTTTCTATGCCTGGGTCACCATGATGCTCAATAATTGTCTGAAAGGGCTACTTTAATTGAGTACTTGTATGCTCAAAGTGTGCTGCTAACCAGGGGACATGGATTGCTTCTGCTCTGCTCTCGGTTAATGACAGAGGAGGCCTTCTGCGACTGGAGTCCCAGCTTTCCATATCAGCGGATACCTCCAAAACATGACAAAGGGGTGTGAGGTTGTGGAGAAGGGTTAGGGAACAGCATTGGAACAGTAAACCTGTTCCTATTTGTTACTGATGGTTAGTACACAGATTACAAGCAGACAGTCTGCAGTCCTTCAGCTGAATAAGTGGTGTTTTCTTTGACATCTTCTGCTGTCCCCAGTTTGGAAAAAAACAAGAGGCAATTATTTTGTGCCTCTGTATACAATGACAATGTTTAAGCAGCGGCTGCTTCAGAGGAGAGGGGAGTAAAGGGGACTAGGGGGAAGGGATTGATATTTTCCTCCTTTTCTCTGTAAATACCACTGTCTGCCTCAGTGGTGATGCTTTGACCTCTTTGCTACAGAGCTTGAAAAGTCTTTCGCATTTAGTGGCATGTTCTGGCTCCAACACTCAATAGGCAGAAGTCTCGTTCTCTTTCTTCGAGTGCTGCTACAAATAGATAATCTAAATATGATAAGTACTTGAAAATTCCTCCAAAAATTTAGACTTATTAGTCTGAGTACTGGTATTTTTTACATGTCTGTGTGGCTTCTGAAATGATTAACAGTATTCCTTGATACCTTTTCGCCTTTAATCTGCACTTTGCCCACTCATTACCATTAGCTGTGGCAAATATACCAGATGTCTGAGCAGCTTCATTGTTCTGTTGTTTTTCTTTTCAAGACCCTAGCGCATAGATAGATGTTAATTTCTCTTTTGTGTTAAAACCTGCCTCTGAGGAATAAGATTAGCAGTGTTCAGTCTTTGGCTGGTAGAGATACTGAGGCCTCATATCTTCTGAATGCTTTGTCTCAGTGTTTCTATGAGCCCGGTGCATTTATGGTGGAGGTCTGTTCTGTAATACCCATGGAACCTTAAATTAATGTCCTCTGACTTTAGAAAAACAATTTTACCAAGTTTTCTAAATGTCGTCTTTATTCCGAGAGTTGAGAAATGATACACAAAGACACCTGCTCTTCCAAGTGGGTGGAAATTGAAAACCGTGCCAAGAAAAATGATGTTTCTGAGAAAAGATTCAAAATATGCATTGTTTAAAGTGTGGCATAAACAAAATAGATTATGTAAGGATCGTGGGCCCTTGTTTGGGATGAGATCACTTATTTGTGGGTCCATAGCTTCTCTATTAATAATACTTAGTACTTACTTCTAAAAAGCAGTGTATGAGCTACTGGTTTCCCCATCGACTTTGAAGGAAAGCTGTAGGCACTGAACCAGCACAGCTCCCATCAGTTCTACATGATAGCCACTGTTGTGCTTGAGTAACAGCGGTGGCTCCAGACCTTTAAGAAAACGTGTTTCTTTAAAATGGATCAGGAAACAACTGATTGATTTACAGGTAACAAATGTGGATGTATGTTTACTGGGAAGAAAAATGACAGTTCACATCTGAATTTAGATGAACACTTACACAAACTTGGTAGTGGATGCTTCTTTTCTGTAGATGTAGGTAGTAACATGATAGCCACTGTATATTATAAGATCTCAGCAGTTGCCACAGTACATAAAAGGATACAAGAACAGATGAAATCATTAATGCTTTCATATTTTATCCTGTCTTATTTCCAGTAACATAGCACGCCTGGTACTTAATGGGGCATATCTTTGAAAGAATCAGCAGGTATGATGTTCTGGAAAACATGAAAATCTGCAACCTTGCATCAGAGGCCAAAGGAAGATCTTGGATATGACTTTTTTAAGTACAGATTGTGTCATTGGTATAGTTATGTAAGCTAGAAATTGTAAATTTATGTTGCACAATCTGAAAAGCAAATGATATCATGTGGATTTGTATCTGCTGCTCGGAGAGAAGACTGATGTGCAGGTCCTGTTCCCATCAAAGTGGCAAAATTTCTGTTGATTGAGGTGGGAAATCAGAACTGATTCCCCTGCCTGGTTCCTCTTGAAAGAATGATGAAGTGATGTTTTCTTTTCTGTTTTATACTTATTAGTTTCACAGCCAGGTTATTGTAACTTGAGCTTTTTTGCCATACTTCTGCATGACTGCTTTTGTTAACCACATTCATTACCTTTTGGCCTGTTCTTTGCATCATGCTATTGACAAAATGAGTTTTACATTTTTTTACCCCAAAATTTAGAGCATAGAATATGGAAGAAATCCATACAAAAAAAGTCTGAAACATTAATTGGACTAGACTACAGCATTTAAAGTAACCTATTCTATCGTCCATTTACCTCCCACATGAAATCAAAACTCTATTTTGATCTGAACTGTCACAGATAATTTCTGCACATAAAACATATCCAGAGACAGCTTTCAAATGGAGTTGTCACTTCTTATTTAGCAGGCTGGGGACTCTCTATTGTTGTCAAACCCTTTTTGCTAAAGCATCGCTAACTCACTGATTTGCACAGCCTCCATGAAACAAAAAAATTGTATGTAAGTGCTGGAATCCTCTGCAGCTGAACTTACCTACTGCTTATGAGAAAATTCCTTTTTAAAAAAAATTACTTTTAAGCAGATATTCATACTGTGTGCTAGCGTGAGGAGAAGCTGTTTTTAGTGTAGTGAGGTTTTAGTGTCAGTAGTGACGATTAACATTTAAAAGCTAGTAACCAACATTCTGTTATTTTCCCTGACCTCTATGGGACCAGAAGTTTGGTTTTAATCTCTTCACAAATTTCAGGAATTCTTAAGCAAATGCACTGGGAATATTTCTGATCTGTGAGTACAGAACTGCTGCCTCAGAGTGTATTCCAGCCAAAATGCTGAGGCAGGGCTGTAGGGCATTTGTTTCCAGACTGCTATTCTGATGGTGGCCAATGTGGCCATCTGGTGAGGCGGGCTGGAAGACCCAGCTACGGCATCGCAGAAGAAGGCAGCTTAAAAGTTGAGAACTACCATTCTTCAGACTTTATTTTTATAACATTCAATTTGCCCTCAAACATGATGTATTTTCATAAAATAAATTTGCCTCCTGGCCTCAGTTGCGTTCTCATAAATTTATGCTATTAGAATATGCAATTAAATAGTAGTAATGTGTGATTTTTATTTATTTTCCTCTCAAGGTCGGAAAATTGACCGTGATTAAGGGAGTGAAGAATTTGGTTAGTACAATGAGTTGTCCTTTACTGCTGTCTCCACGACTACTCTATGCAGGATTAAACAGCAAAACACAAGCTGGCAGAGTGCTCTTCTGACCTAATTCTGCACCACAACACAGATAGCAGACTATCTGCTGATATATCTGATAAGTGTGACTTTGTCAAATCCAGATGTATGTTCAGAGTGAAAGGAGTGAATCACAGATGGGGCCCCAGAGCCAGGGTCTTGCATTTTCTCCAGCTGCCTGAATCCTTAAGGTGTCTTCAGTGCTGCAGCTGGGGCTGGGGGGCAACACTGGAGGGAGCGAAGCTGCCTGTTGCAGTGTGGAATCTACTGATAAACAAAACTAAAAGCTAGAGCCTAAAACGTTACTGGTCAAAGCCAGTTGCCCATTTTAAGGGCCATATCTTCTGTAATGAAGCAAGAGGTACAGACTGGAAATCACATTTTGATTTCCAACCTGTATGCTAGAAGATTTGAGGGTTCTTTGTTCAACATGTCTCAAACTCCCTCCTGGAGAGGGACATGGGGAGGGGGTTTCTCTGTTCCCACTTTTGCCTGTAATGTAGCGTATTCATAAATCAATTTTAATGGCTATTCCATGGGGAGCAGTGAATTAGATGGAAAAAAAATAAAGGGTAATTTTGTGCATTAATGGAGAATATAGCTGAATGGAGAAAAATGAGAGAAGGAAAAATCTTATGGTCACTGTGCTTAAGTCAGTGATAATGCACATCCATGGGGTTTTAAATCTTGGCCGTTGCAGGAAATGTACAGCAGGTGGAAGTGGTTTCTCCTGCTTCTCCCAAATCTTGGTGGGCCAGCTTGCTTTCCTCTCTCCAAGTGGGAAAGGTGTACAGAGCTGGACTGGATACAGCATATCCATCTTTCTCATGCCTCAGGAATAGAGGCTGTGATGCACATTTTTGCTAGGTTGGCAAGCTTATAAAGTTGAGGGCTGAAAGTGGGTGAATGTTTATCCACTGGAAATAGTAATTTTGGAGGCTGCATTCTCACAGGTATTCTGTACATGCTTTACACTTACCTGGCACCAAAGCAGCTTGGTCCTATTTCTCCAGTTCCTGGTCTAGTTTCTCCAGTTCTCTCTTCTATCAAGTTTTTAGTTCTTTTAAATAAAAAAATATATTGTATGCTATCTGTCTGTAGTGACTCTATGCAGCAGTGAGACTCATAAACTCTGAAATTGTCTTTGCACCCTGTATAGGCATGTTACATTTGCCTCCTACCTAAAATATCAAGGATCACTGTCAGACATCCTGCAGACCAATATTGTTTGCATGTTACCTTGCACTTCCCCACCTGCTTTTACTGTTTCTGTCATTCTGCTGTGTATAGGAGCAGGACAGTCTTTTTATTACATGTCTGTGCAGGTGCTATTGGAATTAGGGTTGTATCTCTGATGGGGACGTTGCAGTGGTATTTTGTGTGGAGGTAAGGATGATTCCTGTCAGAAGCTGGAGTGAGGCCACGCCAGTCTACATTGATTAGCCTGGCCTTCACTACAAAACTTGGAAAAGTCTGTACCCTCATGTGTTTGCTTGACCTTTCGGAGGCAGCATATGCCTGTTCCTCCCATGCACTCCAAACTGGCCACCAAAGGGCCTACTCCAATCCAAAGGTGATGTGCTTAGGTTAATATTGATGTGTCCTTCTGAGAGCTCAGTACCATCCAAAAAAAACTTCAAAGCTTGTTCTTCTGCAGGTCTGCCTTCAAAACAAGCAAACATGTCCTGCAGCAATGCCAATTACTGACTCTTGAGAATATCCCTAAGTAATGGTCACGCCCTCATTTCAAAGGCAATATATGGGGCCATTATCTGAGCAAATACAGTGCATGTCACTGGAAATCTATTGATGATGATGAATTCTGGTTACTGTTGACTGCAGCCAGATACAGGATGGTGAGTAAGGGGTAAAACATTAGCCCTTGAGCTCTGTGGGTTTTTCTCTGTAAACAGGTCAGGGTTTCATAAGAGCTCAAGCAAAATACAAAAAAAAAGAAAAGCTGGAGATGAGTCTCATGGAAGAGGTGGGGAAATAAAGAGAAAAGAAAAGAAGAAGGAATAACAAAACTAGAACAGCATCCTTTGAGGGGAGTGGAAATCAGATGAAAATATTTTTAAAAGGAAAAAAATTAGGATTTGAACAGTGCCAGGAGCTTCTCTTTGCAGACTGGCAAAAAGATGCTTACATGTAGAAGAGTTAATTCAGTTTTGAGAAAGTCCAGGAGTTACAGGGAAAGCTGAATTGCTTGATTATTTTGAAACCTTCCAGGGGAAACATGTGGGAAAATTATGGAAAAAAAATATACTGCTAGAAATATTCTTGATCTGCTGTGGGATGGATGTGTTTGTGTTTGAAAACCCAATCATGTCAATATTGGTTTAGTGTCCTGAATTTCACTGTTAAATGGGATTAACTTGTATGAATCCAAATAATTTTGAGATTTTTTTTAAGTTAACTTATGCTCATGTAATAAGATGTTGCTATATGCCTCCTTCAAGTAAAAACTGTAGAATTCTAGAGATGTGCTGTCTGTGGATCAAGGTTTGATAAAGTTACTCTTCATTGATACAAATACTCTTTTGTGGAAATACAGGCAGTTTCAGCTCCTCATTTCCATAAATTGGTGTAGGCATGATGTATTTTCTATACTTACAGTGGAAACTTAGTGCTAGAAGCAGAACATGTTCTGATGTGCAGAATATGGATGCGTGGTATTTCTGGTACCTGTTCCCCTGCTTGTGATAATACCAAAATCCTTTCTATGCTTGTGCTCACCAGAGTGAGCAGAGACAGCTCCCTTCAGCAGTTAGGAGAGGCCACTTGTGGTGGTTGTGTTAGAGGAGCTGCAGATGCGGTCCTGTCCTGTGCTGACACTGGTGCAGTGGCTGCCTCCCTCCGCTGTCCCCAGCAGGGCTGGTGACAGGAACCTTAGTGAATATTGTCGTCCCAACAGGGTATTTCTGGAGTGGTTTGATCACATCCTCAGCATCAGTAATGGGTTTTTTAATTTATTCATCTTGTTTATGTTACAAAATAGAGGCAATGGAAGAAGAGATTTGTTCTCTTAGTCTGGACTCAAAATACATTTACTATTAACCATTCCCCTCAGCCTTTTCTGTGGTATTCACTTGTCAGCTTTGACCATGTTCCCCAGGGTGAGGTTTCTCCTCATATTATAATGAGGAACAGGACGTCCAGGTGTTTCTATGTGTTGCCACCAAAACCAGTGTTACAGCCGAACTCAGCAGCAACGATGGCAGCACAATAACCATCCCACATGAGTTTTAGATTAACTACTCTTCTGTTTAGTTCATATAATGCCTCAGCAGCATGATCTGATTTGCTGTTTTCACGTAGTCCATCGTTAATTGTCTGAGTTACAAAAGTAGGTCCTTCTGTAGCAGATGGAGAGAGATGGGGTCCCATCTATTCAGGGTGGAGCTTCACTTTCTCTGGCTGCAGCTGTGTCACTTTATTTATCTGTTTTTTATTTTAAACAGTGGTTTGCTCTTTCAGGCGTGAGGACTTTGCAGAGCAGTAGTGCTTCTATTAGAAATGTTACCTTTGAGGCTGCTTTTAAGCATGGGAGATCTAAGTAGTGGTCACTGGCTGCAGACCTCCAGCTCTGGTGGTGAGGCGAGGAACGGTGGGTGTTTTGGCAGCATGCATAGACTGTCTGCTCCTTCATCTGAGAAAGCTGCTGCTGTGACTGCCAGAGGAAGCTTTTGGGCTTGTAGGGGCCAGCTGTGGCACCCACATGGCTCCCATCAGTGGGGGCAGCAACAGGAATAAGAGCCATATTCTCAGCCCTCTCCTTCCCCAGGGAGTGCAGGAAAGCAAATAGGAGGAGCAATTTGGGGAGGCAGAATTGTTTCCAGGGCTGGTGGAAGGGATTAGAGGTAGAGAGTTGTTGCACAGGGACAGGGGAGGCTGTCTCCCGCCCTCCCTCCCCGTGCATGAGAGGTACAGACGCTCTGCACCCCCCTCTCCCCAGGCCTGTCAGTCCTTTGCTAATTGTCTTCTCCCACCTAAAACTTCTTGGTCCTTTCCTGCCCTCCATTTTTTTTCCCCACAGCCTATTGAAATCTTCCCTGCCATTGCTGGATTGCATTTTACTACCCCATGAATAAGAACAAAATAAACTATCTTGATCATTTGGGCAGCAAAATGCAGTTTGCTTGTGTTGCTGCAGATCTTTGAGCCATCTCTGGTCTGGACACTTTTATCACTTTGCAATCTAATCTGCTATCTCAGATCCTCTTGCATTGGAAGAAAATGGTTTTTTAAGAAAAAATTGTAAAAAAACCCAACACCTGTGTGCTTACGCATGCACAAACCCACAGTGGTATACATGTCCTCATATATCTCTATATGTATGTATGTACATGTATAATAAATAAAAAATACATATAACACTTTGAAAGTCCACACCTAACTTGCTAATGTCAGCTACAGTTGATAGACAGCTAAGTCAGACTCTTTTTATAGTCCATTTCTAAAATGAAACCATAAATTTTAAAGCCAGGCTTCATCATTGCAGAGAAAAAAGCTTTTCCAGCCTATTGATGAAATATAACATTTGATAGGATTTATGAGGCCCAGATTCAGGAGGATCATTTGCAGAGCACTTAAAGCTGCTTTTTCCTGCCCTTTGCCTTCCCTCCTCCCAAATACACATACCAAAAAAAGCCATTAGTAATGAAAAATTATTAAGGAAGATTTTTCTTGATTCCATACAAATGTCAATTTGAGAGAGAGAAAGAGGAAGAAAACAGTTGCAGGAGTTCTTAAAGGCATGTAAGTAGAGCCAAACTGATTATATGAGAGGAATACTGACTTTTAGCAATAAGTACACAGTGTGATTATTTGCTGTAATACAGTCATTTGTAATGTGTGTGTGTGTTTATGTATTTTTAATAGTACCGGATGGAATTTATTTTTTTATCACATTGAGATATTCACAAACCAGACGCATAAAGTTAAAAATAAAAACGATACCCAGCTTCTCGGTATCTTGATAAAGTTTCCTTCTGGCTTGTATTACCAGAGTGATAATTTCAGAGGAAAAACATCTTCTGTAACTTGTGATCACAGTATCTGTCAAATGGTAGGAAATGAAGAAAACTGCCAGACAGTGTCAGATTTATTAACAGCTCTAAGAAAACCAAAATTAATGCATTTTCTTGTCTTTGATGGGTTGAAATGTCCATGTGCTGTACTTATCTTAATGGACAAGTGAAGGAAGTGGCTCTCATCAATTAAGTCTCTCATTAAACTGACTGCAGCTTAATCTGGAGCACATGCAAGAGTACTATGTGCTTACCAGGCTGTACCTCAAAGGTGTTGGGATTGTTGTTGAGGAGCGCTCATCCCACAGATACCAGAAGCAAGCCAGGTTTATGCTGCCTTCAGGACCGCACAGCCGGCCACTGGACCAGGGAGGGAGCACAGTCATACAAACCCGCGCTGCCCCAATTGTGCGAGGGGAGTTGCTGGCCTGACTTCCATTGGAAAGCTGTATTTCCACCTGTTAATAACCAGTCTTCAGCTATTTAGGTTGAAAATGCCTATGTAGGAGGTGTGCTGAAGCTCAGTTCTTACAGAATGTGGTGACAGCTGTTTTGGGAGGAGGGATTGGAGGGACAAGGCAAGAAGTTGTTTTGTCTGTGTGAAAAGTAAAAATAAGAAGCATATCATTCTTTCAATGAGAAGCTGTAGCCTTCCCATACGCTGGAACGAGGACTTTATATTTAGGAAGAGAACACAGCCTAGTCTTGTACCAGACTGTGCCTTTTGCCACCCCTTGAACATTGACAATTTGACTAAGTTGTAAGATTTAGAGTACTTCCCACACTTGTGATAGAAACTTGGCTCCTGACTTCACCAAAAGTGCTCATCCTGAACTGCTAGAGCCTAGAGACGCTTTTCCAGTAGAAGGTTCTCCTGGCTGCAGGGACCAGAGAGGTTCTTGGTACAGGAATGAAGGGTGAGGTGAATCGGGCATGATCAGTGTCCCCTAGCCCTTACACCCCACCTTCCAGGGAGGGGAATGGTGAGCTGATTGGAATGCGAAATTTTAAGAAATGCCACGGAGGGGCAGGAAAAGAACAGGAACAGAGAAGAGGCAGAATTTTGCTAGAGCAGCTAGAGGATTGGAGTGCTGGGTCAAGACAATTGTGGACAGTAAGTGAGTGCTTCAGAGTGGAGAGAAGTTTACCGGTATTGCAAGTTTAATGCTCTGTTAGTGTGTTAGACGTGAGCACACTCATTTGGTCTAGTGCAGAAAGGAAGAAGTGCTGTTGACTGTCCCATGCCACCTGTGGCCTCATCATTACTAGCAGCCTGCATTGTGAAATGCTTCTGAGAGATGGGTCTTGAGGAGTGCTGGAAGGAGAGATGCTGACCTAGGCACATCAGGGGAGGTGTTTCCTCCTGTACAGCCTGTGGGACAGGGATGTGCTTGCATGGGAAGTCAGTAAATGGGTGGAGGAAATTGGCATCCTTGGCTGAAAGGTGTGAAGGGAAAGACTTCCAAACATCAGGATGAGAACAGGGAATGAAGGGAACAAGATGTGTTCCCTTCAGACAGATGTGAAAGGATTTGTAAGGTGTGGCTTTAAATATGGCAGGTGAAACCATATGAGATTCATTCTGTAGAGACAGAGATGGGCCTGAACCACAGCACTTGTGCTAGCATTTCTGGGACTTCCCAGCTAAATGCAGAGAAATGGGCTGCTTCTTCCTCTTCCAGGTGAGATATGCCAGGAAATAATTGAGTGTAGTTTGAAGATTCCTTTAATTCATTTTTTCCACTTTAATTTTAACATTTTTCAAAAGAGTTACTGAAAAGGAGCAGTGCTTACCTTCAATCTTAAACACCTGAAATTCAGCCCTGACTTCTGCAATTGAAAAAGTGGGGGTAATTTCAGAGTTGTAGCGGAGCTGCAGCCATAAGAAGGAGGAGCTAGAAAAGCTGTGTATTTCTGGAAGTCCAGGAGCTTCCATTGCCTGCCTACTAAAAAAGCAGGAAAGTTACGCTGCTACCTCTAGGCCCCTCAGTTCAGAAATATTTCTCTGAAATGCAGTTCGGCATAGAGAGTTTTTAATTCTGCTGATGTGGAGCTTGTGATGAAAACGAGCTGAAGGAATGTGCACTCCCCGGTCTTTGCGAATGTGAAGAAAGCAACTGTGCTCTGAGGAGCTCAGCTGCGTGGGGGAGAGGTGCCCGAGGAGGGAGGCTGCTGGAAGGGTAGGCAGGGTGGCCTTGAAGGCGGCAGAACTTTGCAAAATCCATCAACTGCTTCAGCATCTGGCAGGGGTTCTGCTGAGCAATAACCACGAGCTAAATTTGCCATATAGAATTCCTGAGAGGAGCTAGTGGTAACTGATGTTTTGACTTTTGAGCATGTTCCTGTGAAACTGTTCAGATCTCAGTTGTAGTTTGGAAATACTGCCCTATCAGAGAACTAAAATGAATTTACCTTCAGGGTTGTCCCCATGGTAAGATAACCATAAATTTTTTAGCCCCTTGCACAACTACAGTGTAGAAAATATAATTAAGCCTCTTTCTCTTGCACATCTGTTAAATGCTTCGCATGTCATTTTAGAGTACACATTCAGAATTCAGAACTTTGGATCATTATATCAGAGTTAGAATGTTCCAGAGAGCGAGTCTGGATTGTACTCCCCTCTGTGAGAAGCCCCATGTATTGTAAGAGTCATTTCAGCACACTCAACGGTGCTTTAATTCTGCTGTGCATTGCATTCACAGCTAGTAAAATAGGTTAGAAATAATTTCATTTGTTGTCTTTGCTTTTCTTTAGCTTGTAGTTGGAACGTTAAATGCTTTCCTTATAAGGCTTACATGCTTCACCTTGCATGTGCCAGTGGCTTAATAAGAACATCTGCTGTCTTTCTGTAGCAAATCTGATGATTTTTCTATGCACGTATATTTAGTTGTACATATAAATAGAATCCAGGCACTGTTAGATGCGTATGAAAGTGTACGTCAGATTGAAATGGTAACATATGAGGTTTTCTGCAGTTCCATTTCTGAAGTATCAAGTTAAAAACGAAGCTGTGAAGTAGCCAGAAAACTTTTTATTTCTGCAGCCAAAGGCATATGCTTGTACAGCCTAACCTAATTAGGTTTCGGATATATTCTTAGAATGGTCAGTATTTCACGTGTTGTATCATTGTCTGCGAGTTGCTTTTTCATTATAGTTGGGCTTTTACACAGCAGAATGTAGGAGAGCATTGCTCCAGATGTCTGGCTCCTTTCACCAGCTTTGTTGCTGTCTACAGCAAAATTTGAGTTTTAGCTCTACAGTGCAAATTCTCTTTGAATCTTTGGATGCCCTTAAACAGCGTAGTACTGGAATATGTGTAAATGTCTACAAAGTACGGTGATTGGAGTGGCTGGTTTAAGAGGAGCTATAAAATGGTTCCAGCTGGAGTGCATTCTTGAGGTAAGCTCAAAATACACTCCAAATTGTCAGCACACTACTCAGGAAAAACACAAGAAACAAATCATCTTTAGTGTACTTTGCTTCCTTTACTGCACATAAGGATGGTGTAAATGGAAGCTAGTCAATTTTCAACAGTTTGTGTAAAATTGTCCCTAGGTTTTCCTTCTGTACTTCAGCCTTTGTGAATAAATGCATCACACTGGGTTGTAAGTATACCTGTGTGTATTTCTGTGGACATAACGTGGTCTATATTTCAATAAGTATTGTGTATCTGTCCATTAATATTTATGTGGAACTGAGAGCTTCAGTTCTTGCAATTTTTAATAAACATTGATGGTGTTACTAGTTTATACAGTGCATTCAATATGCTCCATCAAAATGGCAGCTCTAATTAGGTTCCTTGAATTAGCTAATGGATTTTGAGAAAGATAGCTTACAAAGCTCTTACAGCTGTCCAAGATATTCCTGCCATGGCAGAAAGACAAAAGGCCGCTGGAAGCTACAGACTTTAAAGCTTTAGAAATGCAGCTGACAGTTAAAAAAGATAGATTACATATGTATTTTTTTCCCGTAAAAGTCCTGATGCTGGATTAATGTTATCCTCATAGTGACCATTCATTAAAAACACCCCAAAAAGCCAACTGTATAGTCAGGATGTATTTTGGCTATGAGATCTGTGCTTTTTTCTGATGCTTTGCACATGGTATAAATTAATTATCTTTTTTTCCCCAAATGTAAGCTATATATCTAACAGGATTACAGGCATAGAGACTTTTTTTTTTTCAGTTGAGATTGAGTTTTCTGCCTCATTTTTACCTAGACTCAGTATTACAAAAACAAACCACACAGAGGATTAGTTGCTGCCGCTCTGCTAGTGGCATAGATTTGCATGTATGTGATGAAGAGCTGGATATAGTCTGTAGTGTGACACTCGGAGAGGTAATTTCTGGGAGAAGACGGTTAGTTACTCCGGGCTTTGTAGTTTCCAACAATACATGTTTTAGAACATGGGCAGCAGCATCTACTGTGGGCTAATTCTTAGATCCTCGATTCTTCCCTCACAAGGGAGCGCACAAATTAAGACTGCACTGAATTGTCACCTCCTCTCCCTCCTGCCTTTGCTTTGTGTGTGCTAAAGGGAATTCCTGAGGGACTCTTGAATAGCTAGTTCATTGGAAGTCTGTAAAGTACTTATTATTGCTGCTTTAGTGATAAGTTTAATAAACTGTAGTGCAAAAAGCACTAGTCTGCAAGTGAAAAAACCTAGCTGCCAGTTGCAAGCAGGTGTGGTAGCCATTAAGAAATAGAGCTACGTTTCCTCACAAGAGTTTAGCATTCAGCATTTGCTTTGTTGAATTGTTAAAGCTGCTGTAAATAGAGTTTAGAGGGCTGAAAATCTGCTCTGTGTTGATGTGACCTATCTATTGTAAATATGCCAGCTGCTTTACATCAGTAAAGTAAAATACCCCCTCCCAAGCCGTGTTGTAATACAAAGTGCCAAAAAAGGCGATTTAAGTACTTTGCTGTGTAAATCCAGAAGAAATTACCTTGGAGAGATGGCCCTCAATTATGCTTCACACGTGACTTCTACATGATGGATAAAAGGCATAACTGATATCATCTTTAGTGAAGAAACCAGAAACTGTTGCATCGTCTAGAGGCTACTGAAAATACCAAGAAAATCTGTTTTTCATTATTTTCATTGTGTATTGTTTATACAGAGTTTGATGGTTGTCAGCAGCCGAGTCCCTAATCTCCCTGCTTTCCTTAGCCCTTCAGAGACACATGCACATCTTGGATCAACAAGACAGCAGTAAACTGGTCACATGCCAGAAACAGACACTGCCGTTAACCAGCCTGAACTGTACGGCATCAGGTTGTTTTATTACTATTAGTTAAAATATGGTGATTGCCTTCCTTGATAAGGCACAATACATTGAGCAGAAAAAAGGAAAAAAAAGTATCTTTTCTTTGAAGTGAAGATGACAAGCTGGCTACAAACAAGAAAATATCCCCCTTTTTTCTTTCCATCCTACTTGATTGCAAATAACCTGTGGGTTTTTTTTAAGTAACACATACCATATCTGCTCTTACAGTGCAGTTAAACCTCAGTGTGCCGATTTTGTTTCCATAAAGCAACAAATGAGGCTATACCTCACATTACTTCTGGCCAGCTGTAGTCAACTGTAAGTTATAAAGGAGAGTAAGAGAGATGAGAAGTCGCCTGGATTGAAAAAATTACGTTCATCTGAATGTCTAGGTGATCTGGCATGACAAACAGGAAAAGGTGGTGTATGTCATGTGAAAGGAGGGAAACATAATGGGTGCTTTAAGTCAAGTCACTGAGGGATATTTTATAAGCAGTTTGGAAAAACTGGAAGTGATACACATCTGTTGGTCTCAATCTTCAAATTGTTCTTTTGAGGCTTCTGTAAACATATTATGAGCAATTTGGGGAAATAAAAGGTTAATAACACTGCTAATTCATATCATGCAAGGTTCTTTTTTCTTCCTAATGAGCCTGTAGGAGCCTAAGAATATCATCATCTTTCTTTCCACTAAGCTCCTGATGTCAAGAGGTCAGTAGTGATGTTACAGGGTCAATAGGACTCAATTTACATCCAGACAAATGGTAGTCATGTGCTGCCTTAGGAGTCTTTGACCTTTTGGACAGAAGTGGTTGTCCTGCTTTTATGTTAGTCTAAAGAATTGAAAGGTGACAGCGTATGCTCCGCTGAAGCAGTTACAACTTTTTAAAATATTGTGAAACAGGGACTTTAGTGTACAAGTTCAAATAAACTCCAATAAGTGTAAATAGCTTCTTTAGTGCGGTTTGTTTTCCTCCAGTTTATTTATGATTCTTGACTTTATAGAGAGAAACATACCCATTTAGTGGTTCTTGAGTCACCCCATCTATACAGACCCTCTCAGGATAGTCCTGTCTAAGTGGAACTGGGCTTAGTCTTCTTCCCAGTCACTTCACACAGTTTTCCGAATCAAGGATCCTACTGGGGCTTGTCTCCGTTGATGAAGACAGTAATTGTGTATACATAGGGTATATTCCTGCCCAGGGCAAGAAAGCAAGTGTTACGGAGACCAATGAAACCATTTGCATGGTTCCAGTAGCTAGAAAGACATCATTCTTAAGTTGGGTCCTCAGTGTGGGGTGTGTATAGCCAAAGCCGGGGCTGGCTGTGGCTGAACATCAAAAGTGATTCCTGAGCCTGCAAGGCAATATCAGTGATGTCAACAAGGTATTTCTGACAAGTCTTTCATTGCAATATCATTCATTTTCCCAAGTGCGTATGAAAGCAATGAATGTGCATTTCTCCCTAAAGTCTCTTTCTCTTGGTGGTTGACAAAGATGAAAGCTGAAATATTGCAGAATTATGTTCTTATAATTGATTTCCTTTTTATCGCTTCCCACCATTCTTTTTATTCCCTTTTACTATTGAGGTTGCAGAAATATCTCCATAAGCAATGTAATACTTCAGGGTAGAAATACAAGGAGTGGAACTGAAAGAGTAACGTACTCAAATATTTATTTGTTATAACTTCAAAATGAAAGTTTTATTCTAAGTGAAAGATATTCTTATGTGCTGTGTTGGAATCCCTTATCTTGTATATCATTGCAGATCACTATGTTCCTTTTAGTATATAAAATTAGTTTTGTTTTATAGCAGATTGTGAATGGAAGATTGTCCATTCTCTTGAGCCTGTGAATCATGTTTTGTCTTGGATTTGTTTGTTAATGGAAAAGTCACTAAAAGAGTAATTTTTCTTTTTTTTCTTCGACTTGGAAGCACCAGTTGTGTGTTTAGAGGCTGACAGTCAGCTGGGTGAAATCAGTGCTTGAAAGAAGTGGCTGGCAAAAAAGCCCTGTGCAATATTAATGTGTTGAGGAAAACCACTGGAAACAAAATGTTTATTGCCTCTTTAAATATATGTTGATATACAGCTTCAAGTGGTTTATCTTACCCTGTACGTGCAACGCTTGTTTTTAATTCTGTATTATCTAGAGAGCTGCAGTAAGAAGTTACTAATTTTAAAAAATGACATTTTTAACCTAAGTGATTGAAATACAGATTAGCAACTCAGAGGGAGAGCAGAGGAGAGATTTTACTGTGCAAAAACCTGAGCCATATGTATTAAATAATGATGATGATGATTTGATTCCATGAAAAAAATAACTTTTCTGTCATACTGGGTATATAATGTTATTGCTATGATAGTTGTTCATCTATCTCTTCAGAGACGATGGGATGAAACTTCACAGCCATATTTTACACCACGTTAGATATAGCTTGAAGCTAAGTCTGTGCCAAATTACAGGGTCCCTTTTGTTTTGGGATACCTATTCCAACAGTATTGGTTGAGTGGCTGTTTTATAGCAGGTCTCCTTACAGTCACAATGGGCAAGGTGGAATCCATATAGTGCCACTGACAGATTTGGACACAGGGCAGAGGATGGTGATTTCTGGTAGTTGTTTATCTAGTTGGTACTACAGCCCAGCAGCCCAGGAGTGTGGATTAGAGCGATTGCACAGACCTCGTTTTTACTTTCTCAGGCCAGAAGAAGGCTTTGGTTTATAAGGATTGTATTTAGCTGAACTACAGAAGGCTGACAGGAATGTACTTTTTTCTTTTTTGAACGTTCATATAATATTATTATTTATATTTTTCTGTTTCCCAGAAAAATACTTGCAGTGCATGCAGCTTATTCAAAGAACTGTTGAACTTCTCCTGAGATTGATTGTTGTGTGGGATCTTGGACAGATTCTGTTACCGTGGTTTGGAATCAGCATCTGAGTCTTCACTAAACTCTTTGTCAAGTTTCTCAGAGATTTTTTCCCTACCTAGACATTATTTAAAACTTCCCCAGAAAGGTTCAGGTTCTGTCCCGTTATCAGCTGCTTCTGATTCGGTCTCCTTACACATAGCACAATTTTAGGAAAATGTTCTGAATCAATTGCAAAATGCATAGTGGATGGTTGTTTTAGGGTCTTGTCATGGCAACGGAGAAGTCCATGGGTACATGAAATGTTAGAGCCTGGGATCGCGTACTGGTGGAGGGGAATGGCTACTGTGTGGTTGCGCGGTTCTCTGAAGAGCATAGAGTGCAGGGAGCTGTATCAGGGAGGTGAGTTCTGCACAAAATTGTAGACGTGGTGAGGACTGTAATATTTGTATCTCCTCAAGGAGGGAGCACTATATTAAACGTAAAGCTACTGTAAAAGAAATCTGTCTGCTGTACTTACTAGGCTTGGTTAAAAGCTTCAATAAGCTTCCTTAATTTGACTTTGATTGGAGTATTGTCTTTATATTTCTTCTGTATGTTCAGGTTCCTTTTCAGTATAGTCATGCATCTGAAACATTTGAACCACTATTCATCTGCTGTTTCCCTGTCTGAGAACTGCTATCTGATCAAACCAATATTTTTTAATTATAGTATTTATAGGCAGATGGGAGAATAGTTTACAGTCAATGTATGTACGATCTTCTCTGCAAATCTTGGAAAATTGTGTTGGTTTTTTTTTAATATTGCCTTATCAGTTTCTTTTTTTTATTACTGATGACTTCATTCTGTTTGAATTCAATGCTTCAGTTTCTTTGGGGTAAACTAATAGATTATGTATGCGATATTTGCACAGTGCTGATTGAATTCATCTGGTGAGTTTGAATGTGGTTCATATATTCACATAATTGTCAGGAGCCAACTTTAAATTCAGAACTGTTTCATGAGCATTGCACAGGGCATCATATTCATCTCACATTACTCAGGAGTGGGTAAAACTTTCATAGTAAGCTAGATATGCAGCTCTTTCAAAAGCCAGTCTTTTACATTTGTGCCTATAAACAGTGATGGAGGAAGGAAAAAAAAAAGTTGTGAAGCTTCAACTGATTCCTGAAAAAATGAAGCTGATGTACTGACCAACACTATTCCAACCTGTTCACCCCACTAGTCTAACAAATTTTG
>NW_010180663.1:71833-76140 GCF_000695765.1 Mesitornis unicolor | reverse complement strand
CTGCTGAACATTTTTGAACCAAATTTGACAGGTGATTGGATGTTCAAAAGATACTGGATCACTGTGTTTCATGAAAATAAGCAGCCTGCTAGAGAGGCCTGGACGAATGCCCTTGCTGTGGAGAAATGCTGCAGTATGAACTCAGTCCCTTTATCAGACACCAGAGAACCCACAGGAGAGAAGCACAGGAAATGAGACTTCATGGAGCTACTTGTTTCCACAGAGATTACGCTTGTGTTTTCACACTAATCCAGATGGATAACCTTCCATGTGCTGCTATCTTTCATTCAAGCATTCCTACTCATTCTCATGGTTAGGATTTGTACTTTAATACATCGTGGCAGAGGTTTGCCAAAGAAAAAGCTGTCAGGCCTAGCCTTTTAATATATATAATTAGCTTGATCTCTGCAGCACCTACATACACTTGCTAGCTAGATGGGTTTAAGCAGAAGGAAGTCCACCTACAGGTGATCTGCAGTAAACAGTGCACAGACTGCTGTTACTGCCTCTTACAATATAAACCTCGGATTTCATTTAAAAAAAAAAGAAAGAAAAGTAAAAACCCCAACTCTGTATAGTATTTTCAGATTAACTCTTCAGCCAAAATACCTGGAGGTACAAAGTGGCCATTAGGCCACCAGTGACAGGTGCTAATATTAGGTTGGCCAAAAAATAATCGTGATTTTTTGGGGTAAATGAAAGGCATATTTTTCATTGGAAACAAAAACTTTATTAAACAATTTAGTGACCATTTTGCCATCTTTGAGGCAACTTCATGATTCTGTGCTCAAAAAAGTTCTTATCTTTTTTTGGCAAAAAAAAGCTCCAAGAATGATTTGATATCCTCATCAGCAGTGAAGGTTTTACCATTCAAGGCATTTTGTAAAGAACAGAACGAATGGCAGTCTGATGGTGCCAGGTCTGGCAAATATGGTGGATGTGGTAACACATCCCATCCAAGCTGCAACTGTTTTTGATGTGTGACCAAACTTGTATGTGATCTAGTGTTATCATGGAGAAACATAAAACCTTTGTGATTCACCCATTCTGGGGACTTCTGTTTGGTGGTGTCATTTAATTTATCCAGTTGATGATAGTACACATGCGAATTAATGGTTTGGTTCCTTGGAAGCAATGCAAAATACACAATACCTGTGAAATCCCACCAGACTGACAGCAGAACCTTCCTTTGGTGCATATCTGCTTTTCAAGTGCTTTGAGCTGGTTCATCAAGCTTGCTCCACAATCATTTGTTCGTCGTTATCGTAAATGATCCATTTTTCATTGGCTGTTATCATGCTTTTCAAAAATAGGTTGTTTTCTTCTGGTTTCAAGAGAGAATCGTAGATGTCAACTCTCTTAGTGAGATTAATTTCTTTGAGCTCATGTGGTACCCAAATATCAAGCTTCCTAATGTAGCCAAGTTGTTTTAAATGGTATTCAACACTTGATTTCGTTATGTTAAGATTATCAGCAATCTCTCATGTCATTAAACGCTGATTGGAATTGATCAATGCCTTTATTTTTATATTATCAACTTCAATTGGCCTTCCTGAGTGTGGTGCATCTTTAACATCCAAATCTCTGGACTGAAATTTGGCAAACCAGTTCTGACACTGCTGTAGTTTTAAGACATCTTCACCATACACATCTGATAACTTTTTATGAGCTTGCACAGCATTTTTTTCCTTTTCTGAAGTAATACAGCAAAATATGATTAAAATGTTCCTTTTGATTTTTCATTTTAAAATCAACGCCAAATAAATAATTGATAATGAAATTATGCACTTTCTTTTTCTAAAACAAGCTTGAACTGTCAGCTGTCAAGGTCCATAATGAATTTACAGTTTAAAATGAAGGTAGTTACATTTCAAGACATGTATGTCCATCTATTTAAAAAAACCACAGTTACATACATTTTGCAGAGAGCCGCAGAGAGCCAGATTGGCTGGAAGCAAACTGAACCTGTTGCCTGTATTTCAGCATTTCCTTCTCAGATAGTGCTGCTTTGGGTAATGATGTTGGCAAAGCAACAGGGACAGCACTTTGGGCCTTATCTGTATGTTAGCAGCCCTAATTAAACTCTTTATCTGTACTCCCAAGTAAAGTCAAGGGATTTCACAGGTATTGTATTGCTCATGAGTTCTGGACCAAGCTTCACTGTTCTAAGTGATAGGCCCCATTAGCTAGTCTTCAACATTGCTAGTGTTTTGCAAACTGGAAATGGTTCGCCACTATTTCATGAGAATTCATGCAAGGAACAGAGGCATTTATCTGTGGAAGAAGCCAAGGGGAAAAGAGAATGTACTCATTTTTTGTTCTCAGTAGTCCACAGAGTTTGTGTGAGCTTTCTGCACTGTCTTGGCCGATCATGAGAAAAATTTCTTATGCTCTGGAAGAGCTCAGTAAGTCAGCCAGAGAAGCTTGAACCTCTGGGACTTTGTAGAGGAGCTGGATAACTTAGGATCCAGGGAAAGCAAGTAATTGAAGTGCTTGATTTTTTGCGGAAACATACTGATGCTGTAGGTAAACATTTCCAGTCCTGGCTACATATTCAGTTGCATTTGCATCCTATATGGCATTTCCCCTCTTCGGTAATTAATTTCCAGTCAATCTATTAGATGCTAGAAACTACTTGTTATTGAACTGATAGGTTTATGTCCAATCTTTTGTAAGTGCTTTCCAAATTCAGTTTGCTATGCAAATCCCATAAAAGGCTTCCCTGGATTCTGGTGCACTGATGCACCACAGTGTACTCACATGAATAAATCTGTATCTCTGTAGCCCATTGTTGGTGAGGCAGAGTTAAAGTTGCAGATTAAGTGAATATATGGCAATGTGCTGCAATAACAGTGGTCTGAGTTTAGGAGTGGCCACAAATAAATGCTATGGCAATTCCCTGTGAATGTCAGTAAATGCTGCCAAGGCATACAGTCAGTATTCACCCTAGTGCTGACTAAAGCAGGGCTGGAAGTAGTTGCGGGAAACACTTAATTTATCCATTTTCAGTGTGGCTGTATTTTTTTGAATTCTTAGACATTTTCAGAATTATTTTTTTAATCCTTCCAGATTTATCTTGAGCTTCCACAGATGTACAAGTCCAGCTATAAGGTTTTGGAAGGTTCACCAGGGTCAAAATCCGCAAAGACAAGCGTGTGTTTAACTTGACAAACTAAGCAACTCCACTAGCTTTACCATGGCAGTTTGCAGTGTATGCTCTTCAGCATACAAGTGAGTCTTTGTGGATTACCAAGTGAATTACTGTTTAATTACCACTTTTAAAAAATGGTGTCAAGACTTAATAGTGTGCTTTCCCATCTCTCTTGGCTCCCCTGTATTTTCATGGCTGGTGTTTTAGCTCTCTGTATAATTGGGAGGTAGGTTGTTTTTTATGAGATAAAACTTCTTTCTGTGCTTCTCTGTGAATACAGTCTATTCTACACCTTGAACAAATGTAATTTTAGGGAGATTCCACATTTAGCGTGGGAGCAAGAGGAAACATTTTTCTGGCAGCTTATCATCATCATCATCATCATCATTATTAAAATATGATAGCCATTTATAGCTGCTCATTGGAATGTTAAAAGTTTCCTTGTGCTTCCCCATCTGTCTGCATCCATCTGCTGTCTCTTGTCTGGAATTGTTAAGTTCTTTGGACAGGGACAGCCTTTTTTAAAAATGGTGATCAAGTTCACAATTAGTAGTTTTATTAATACAAGAAAGCAAAAGTAAGGGTGATATGAGCCAGTGGACTCTATTCAAGTCAAGAGAATCAAAGGTTCATAATCTGTTTGTCTCGGGTGTGGCAATTCTGTGTGTATACTCAGACGGGTGCCTGCTAAGTGTTAGAGAAAAGTGCACCTGTGAGTTCTATTTAGCATTTTTTATTTTTCTCAGTAGCTGCGCAGGTGGTGGGAATGCTGATCGTATCCAGAAGTTGCGGAAGGAGTACCATCAGGCCAGGCGAGAAGGCTTACCTTTCTACGAGGATGACAATGGAAGAACACAGCCATCTGATTATGACCAGCGCTGGGTAGGTCCACAATGGGATGCAAAGTGCTTCTGCAGTGTTTAGGGAAGGTGCTGATTTGTTTGTGTTTTCCAGAAATCCTATGTGAGCTCAACATTAATCTGGGGTGTTGTAGAACTGGAGAAATCCTTAATGCCAGCCCACCAAAGAATATATTAATAACATGCAAACTTGGCTTAAAATAACTTGTCTGTTCACTGTGTTTGATTTAGGCCTAGGTTTCCTCTCTTTAGGCCGAAGATATGCAGTCATTGCCAAACTTTGTCACATGTGGTAG
>NW_010180663.1:15144-71802 GCF_000695765.1 Mesitornis unicolor | reverse complement strand
TCAGCAGGATTTATGGTACTCTGGCAGCTCATCCACTGATCACTGGTTTAACGAGAGCATTGGAAGAGCAGACTCTCACTGTACTTAGCTGCCAAGTGAGGAGGAAATAGAGGGATATCTGCTCCTGCCCTTCCTTCTCACACTGGACAGTAGCAATGTGGCCACAATATGTCTTCATTAACTTCTGTAAAGTGAAAAATGGAGTAATTTGCTCCTCTCTTTTCAAATGATCTTAAAATATTATACCAACACTACAGAACTCTTTCAAACATGCTCTATTCCCTATGTTACATCTCAGAGTCACACTATACTGAGGCATAATATCTACCTTGCTACTGAAGAGTTAACGTGTGGCGAAACCAGAGATTAAATCAGGAGTGCTAGATTTTTGAATGTGTTAAATTAATGCTGCAGCTATAGTCTGTGGGATCACAACTGTAGCACTTTAGAGCTCCACCTAAGCAGGTTTTAGAGATGGTCTCTTTAGAAGTAATAATAATCAATCACCATTCAAAAATGTAACTTTGATAAGATGCAATTTATTCTAAATTTGAAATTTTGGTTTAAAAAGAGACAGAATTATGTTAAAAACTTAATCTAAATATACTTGACGTTTGATCTAACATTATTGTTTTTAATGTCCTCCAAACTATCAGTGTGAATGCTGAAGTGAAATCTTTGATGATTGAGGTTATATTCCAAAAAAATCCAATGCAAAACTAGACTTCATTGCAATCACAGAGAGGTATGAGTTAAAAAGGGTGTTTTTTACATAAACTATCATATATATTTGTTCATTCACACAAAAATATGCTGGTTTACATGTTATTCTGATTCAGTTATCGTGTCACCTTCAGCAAAGTAATTCTCTCCTTAGAGCAGTTAACTTTAATCTACTGTCTTAAATTTTGTGACCCAAATTTGGGAATCTGTGTAGCTGTCATTCTTCTTCTGACTAGCTTTTGTAAACTGAAGTGAGAATATGCATCAGATGTGTCTGTCTGTTGAAATTGTATGGCATGTTGAGTGTCCTGACAGAGACTCCAGACTGGGCCAGTGATACCTCTTCAGCAGCCTAAGGATTTCTACTTCTTATCTGAAACTGATAAAGCTTTATTAATCCTTGGAGGAGGCTGAGATTTATGGTCCAGTGTAGTCTCCTAAGATTCACGAAGGTTTCTTCTAGGTAATCCTTTTTAAGCCTTTCCTATTAGGTATAATGCCCAGAGATTACTGATTTCCAAAGCTTTGCTTTTCCTGTGGGGCAAGTTGTACTTAATCAGAGCACCTGAAAGGGAGCTTTAAGTATCTCTATCTTGAACTGATTAATATTGGCACCAGGATTGTTTCTTTTTGTCCTTCTAATGCAGAATATTTTTTAATGTTTTTATTGTAAGAAGTGGCAGTCTGCTCAAAAATCAGAGTTTACCTTGAGGGCTTTAATATTCTGGAGTTTATTGCTGCAACAGTTCCTCTTGTTGAAGTGGTTTACAAATTTCAAAGACTTACAGTCTCTTCACTGCAACAGTATCAACCATTGATCCATCCAGCCTTGCTTTCACAGGCACTATCTATTCACAGGCTGGAAAATACTGTGGCCCCAGTTTGCTCTCTTTCGACTCCTGGCTGAAATTTCTACTTTGACATGTAGCTTCACCATTAGAATACATATGCTACATCAATCCATTCAGACAGAAAAGAACAAAAATAGAATTGAAATATGAAAAAGAAAACAAATGTCTCAAAGCATCTTGCCAGGAAAGTCCTCAAGATATTTTTTAGGCAGTGTAGTTTTTCCCACCTCAGGCTGCCGACCCTCAGCAGTACTGTGGTAACACAGACTGAACAACAGCTGGTTTTTTTCCACCTTTACTCATCAGTGAAGAGACATGCTGATGACTAATTGCATAATTGTGAATAAAGAAAATTTTACTCTAATCTTCAGGATGTCAGGTCTTTCTGTAGAGAGTTGACAGACAGCTGAGGAGGAGGAAAACCTTCTGGTGTAAGTTTTCTTCCTTCCCACAGAAGGTTATGGCACCAGGGAAGCTGCAGCTGGAAAGGGGATGCTGGGTCTCCCTATGTATTTTTAATACTCAATTAGTTCTTTCTATGCTTTTGTCAGTCAGCTGTTTTACCTAAGTCAGTTTTCCTATAAGATGTCTTTCTAATGTGCAGCAGCTGCTGTAATCACTTCCCACCATCTCATGAAACATGCAGATAAGTTGGGAAATAACAGAAGATAATATGAGAAGACACTATCCCGTCGCAAATCAGCAGCCTCAGAAAGAGATCCTGGGTCTTGTCCTCCAAAAAGTATCTGAGAACTCATGAGGCAAATTTCTATCTGATAAAGCTGACATTGACAAGTGGCCTTTAGCTGACACTGTAATGGGACAGAATTTCTAATAGAAGGGGTATTTCTAACAATCTACTTTTTTTAAAGTGGGATAAATCAAGTTAAAGTGCAGAGCCGGCTGAAAAGCTGGCATTGTAAGGGAAAATGATCTCATGACAGGCAATTGGGATCCATAAATGTTTTAAAAATAAGGTCAAAAATTCATTTTAAATACGCTTGCTATTCTCTCATCATCCATTCCCCCCCCCCCCCCCCCCCCCCCCCTCCCCCCCCCCCCCGCATCCATTTTCCAGTTCTCCTCTGTTCTTCTCATCTGTTGCTGGATGAATTTTTTGCTCTCTTGCACCTTCATTCTGTTCTCCCTTCCCCACAGTCTGTTCTGTTTCTTTTTGTAAGTAACTGAATAATTCAGTTTAGTGTGTCTCCATAAACAGACACATGTATATAGCACTGTCTGTGCTATAGAGCCAGTTCCTTTGAAATTCTTCTTCAGTTTCTTTGTGCTTCGGTTTGTTGTTGAGTTTTGTATCCTTTGGATTACTCCCAGCCACCACAATCCCTCTAGTTTATAGCTAGGATAAATGATAAGCCAAATTCTGCAGGGTGGATCACAAGGCTTAAAATTAACCTCAGCTAGTTAACTAAAGGACAGGCTGATGATACATATAAACATTGCCTAGGATAATGAACGCCTGTTGTTGTCAGTGTAATGTGAGATTACCCTAAATTTTTCTGACAGCTAAGGTGTATTGCGAAGTATCAGTGTGAGACAGAGTACAGGCATGTGCAGAGCGGGACACCAGATAGTAAAAGCACTCATGAACATATCCTGTGCAAATCTAGTCTGGGTCTACAGAAAGATGCGTAATATCTTAATGTAGCATTCTCATACAGTGAAGTGTCAGTCAGAACCTGAGAAAACTATGCAAGCAATAAGCTGCAAGAACTTAGATTGTCTCCATAGGAGTTGGAGGGCTTTTTCTCAGGGCACTCTTTTTCAGGGCTTTAGAGTCACAGAATAATAACAGATAATGAGAAATAGAGAAGGAGCTGTCAAGATAAAGCTGTGAAGTGAGCATCTGCACTTGTATTTAGAGGCATTTAAATAATGAGGAATTTATCATCTATTTGATGACTTACTTGGATTGTCTTACAGACTTTGTACAAATCCAGTTACTTAAAACATCAATTCTTTCCTTCAGGGTGGCAGTAAATCCTTGAAATTTTATCTTTTTTTAACATACCTTCAAGGAGTTCATGTGACACCGGCCACATTGCTAATAGTTCTTCACCTGTTAGCAACCACATCAGCTTCACTGTGCTGAACCTTATGTTAAGTGGTTCTAAAAGCCGTTTTCTTATTTGCAGATCAGATTTGCAAGCTGATAAATAACCTAAGGATATAAGAAAACCTGTCTCTGGATACTAGCTGTGAACATTTTGATTGAAACAAATCTGTAATGTACTGAGTTTTGTCAGTTCACAGTTGAGAGTATGAAAGAAGAATCATGCCTGTCTGTGTTAAAGGCCAAGTACTTTATTGTGTGCCTGGCAGGGATCCAGGCCTAAAAATCAACCAGAACAAAAAAAGGAGCGTTAAGAACTGCATTATTTTTCCATAATGTGTCAAAGGGTTTGTGTGTGATTCAGGATGAAGAAGGAGCTGTTTGTACTTTTTGTGATCAATTAATTCCAGGTTCAGGATGTTGCATTTCAAATAGATTAGGTTCCCAAAATACACAGACATTTGTGTTGGACCATAGTTAGAAACCAAAATTCCAACTTCTAGAATAATAACATTCCTGTCTTCTAGTGCAATGGGAGAAGCTGACAATTTTATGTACTATGTGAAACCATATAGCAGAAACTGCTGCAGATTCCAGACTTTCTGAGCCCACAGACTATTAGTAGAAAACATTGAATTTAAAAAAAAAATTAAATAAAACCTCAATAACTTACTTAGAGTATAGCAGCTTTGAAAACCATGGATCAGAAGTATTTGTGTATATGTTATTAAAATACTAATTAAAAGAGTATGTAAAACATTTTATTAGGATCTATGATTAACTTACCAATCAAGACATTTTTATGGTCACTAATTATCTCTGTATAATGAAGATTGCAGATTGGGGTGTATTCTAAAGAGCTGTTCAAACAGCAGAGAGCAGAGAGACGTTGAAATTTACAGGGCTGGCTTTTAGGGGTAGGTTTGGGCGGAAATTATTTTGGACAAATCCCTGCCAAACCTCATGTGAAAAAATAAACTATTCCAAATGGCACATGCAAGGAAAGCCAAATTCAATTCCATTAATACTAGTAATAAAGAGTCACTCTTATAACTTATTTGGAGTAATTTCTACTTACACAAAGGTTGAATTTGGCATAGATTATCTGAACCAGAGGGGAGTCTGAAATGCTCGTGTCTTCATGCTAACACTATGTACACACTCTATTTACCAAGGGAAAAAGCTCTGGTGCCATGTGTCATCTTATCAAAGCCCACTGGTACTGTTTATACCCTACAATATTTTGTGAATTCCAGAAATAACATCACACCATCTATTCTACAAGATACCTCATCACACAGCTGCTTTTTGTTGTATTTCAATGTAGGGAGGCGTTTCGAAGGAGGGCAAACACTAGCCATTTCTCTTACGTCATAGAAATAGTTGAAGGAAATCAGACAAAAACAGGCAGTGCTGCCAGGCTGTGGCCATCCTCATTCCACATTAACACATGTGCCAGTGGTCATCATGTCCCTTGCAGTTAGGAGAGGTGGTTCTGATGTTGCCCAAGTGGAGAACTCGAGTGGGACATCATAGAGATTATGACAGCTGCCACAGATCACGTTGATATGATATGAAGGACCCTAGAGGTTTTCTGTAGCATAAATTTTTCCTAGTTTGCTCATATGTTTAGGGAGGCAAGAAACAAACCTGTAACTGGCAATTATATTGCTATGAGGAGTTTGTGAACAGGTAATCCATGCTGTGTAGTATGCTGAACAGTTACTGCATTTGTGCACATAGGCCACAGCTCTGCAGCTTTTATCCTTTGGGGCACAGAATGGGCACAGAAATAGCCTTTTCAGAGCCAGACTATAAGCTGGCTTCACTGCAGTTCTAAGTAGCACAGTAGCTGGATTTTTGTGATTTGCTTCGGTTTTGGAAAGCTTCTGCCAGTATAGGCTTTAACAGTTTTATGTCTGCTTGTTGATCACTTCATGGATAGGTGACCGTGTGGCCACTTCCCCTGAGCAGGTGTGCACACTCTGTCAAATCTCAGGCCAGCATCACATGTGGGGAGGGTGGAAGAGGATTGAGATTTTAACACTGGACCTTTGCACGTAGGGTTGCTAAAGCTAATACTTTGCACTGTGAACTTTCCCTCACCCTCAGTATTACGTACTTCTCCATGACAGCTTGGTCACGACCCCTAGCAAGTCAGTGCCTCACATACTATAGAATCAAATGCAGTGGCTCATGGGTCTGACTACAAGGGGGAAAAAACATAGGTTTCCTTTTAAAATTGACCTCCTCTTCCTCAGGCCATTAGTAAGAGGCCTTTTTCAACTTCTGGAAAGAGGCCCCAGTTACAACAACGCTCATTTTTTAATCACAAGACAAGTCTGTAATGCCACTGAAATTCATGTCTGAAGGCTAAGCATGTGCTTAGGTATTTATTAGATCAGACCTGATACCAGGCCTCAAACTTGACCACTTCTTAGGCACAAGCTTTTGCCTTTACTACCAGGTATCTCTTCCATTTATCAAATAGATGCTGACACGATTGACTTCTTTTTGAATTCTCAGAGCTTCATCTCCCAGGGTTATGTTCTTGTTCAATGTGTTGCTGAAGAAGAAATTAAAAAGAAATATCTTCCCTAAAAATACTGATAATCCAAAGAGTTGCCTAGTTACTGTTGTCCCAGAGAGCACCCTGTTTCCTAAAGATGCTGGTCACTGTCCAGCTCTGCCTGCTAGGGATAACATCCCGCTAAAACTGATAGCAATTTTGACAAAGGACTGCAAAATTTGTCCATTTAACATAATGGAAAGCAGAATGACCTCAGTGAGGCAAATGGCAACGGTTGCCCAGCGTGTGCAGAACAGGGTCGAGCTTGAAAGAAGCTGGGTCAAGCAATACAACTATGTCATTGAGGCTGTTACAGAGTACAGATCTTTTATTTGTTATAGTTAAGTATGTGACAGAAGCCAACTGAAATAATGGACTTTTGATTACTTTTGATTTCTGGATTGAGTTCTTCTATTGTATATCTATGCAGCACTTCTCATTATTGCAGCACAAGATCTGAGGTGGAGGCCTTGGGTCTTCTTGAGTTTTGCTGAAGTTACTCGCTACAAAATGCATTAGCAGAACTGCTTGTTAAATTTCATACTAGGCACAGTTTCAGCAGTCAGAGTGTCAGTGCTCTGGCTACATTGTTGTCTTGCTGTTAAAAACACTAAAAAGTTCAAAATTTCTTCACAGCCACAGCGTGAAAAGTAATTAGAATGTATCGCTGGGTGCTGGATAGAAGCAATTATCTATGAATATATAAAGGCTCCATTTTCCTCAACAAACAGGCAACATTGTTATAATTATTTAAAATGAAAAAGAAAGTCACTGACTCAGACATGGAGAGATTGGGCAGATAACTTTATTAGTTCTCAGTCTAAGGTCTGTAGTGCAGATGCTAATCTAATATCAAGATTGCATTAAAATAAAGTACAAAAAATAGGAAAAGAGAACTCCATTTACCCTGTAAGGCTGGTGCTGCACATGAGTTTGGCTTTTCTGCTCAAGGCCAGCTCTTTTCAACTTTCAACCTCAACCGTGGCTGTTAAAGAACACTTGGAAAAAAGGAGCGCTAACGCCTTCTTTCTTGCTCAATATGGGATCTGACTGCAACAGTTTCCTTCTATCAAATGTGCTGAGTTTTGAGAAGTTCTGCTAAAGTTAGTAATCTATTTAATTTTTGTTTGCGTTTGGTTTTTTTTAAAACCTTTAATATTCTTGCTTTGTTTAGTAAATTGAATTTGTAAGCAGGAATTTCCCAATGCAGAAGGGAGTCTGATAAACTACTGGCACTGTGCAACCTAATCTCAAGGGTTGGTTTTTATTGTTTGTGTGTGTGTGTGTTTTTGAGACACTTGCTGTGCAACTGTATTTATTAACAGTAAGAAAGCGAGAGTGGCGAATACTGCTGTCCATGGTTTTGCTGCTTTTTCCTCATCAAATGCCCCAGATGCTGTGTGAAGTGTCACACTGCCCAATATTAAGTGGAGCCATTCCAGCAGAACTGTATGTCAGAAGTCCTCTTTGAGAGGAGATATTGAGTCATCTGTAATCCAGGTTTGGGATCTCTGCCTTCTGAACAGAAATACAAGTTCTGGCCCTGTTGCCTCCAAGAAGTCCTGCTATTCAGGGCAGATGATATGTGAATAATCCAGTGTCCCAGAGAAGCACAGATTTCATAAAGTAGTATATCAAATTCAGCATGTATGTTGTGAATGCGTTCAACTGAGCAAGAGGACGAATACTGGTACCTCTTCTAAAATGTAGTTTGGTTACCAATTGTGATTTTTCTGGGTTTAGTCCATTCATGTGTTTTCTTGATAGGCTGGAAGTAATGATTGTCAAAATTACTATTACAAATAATGCACTCCTGTGTTAGGAAGACTTGTACTGCATACTGGCAGTAGCTCTCAAGGAACATGGACCCAGGGGAGGCCTGGACCATATGTATGCTTTACACCATTCCAAGAAAAGTCAGGGTACCAGATACCTAGAGTGAAAGTATGACTTTGAAGTTATATAATTCAAAACAAAGTGAACAAACTGAGATTCTGAGGAGATCCAAAAGTTTCTTGTATTGCAGTAAGCATGGTCATATAAAATTGTATTATATACTTCATAATTTGATGATAACTCCTTCAAGATAAGGTAAAAATATATAACTTGAAATACATGCCTGTGCCTTCCATCCCTGGTCTGCGATCATCAAAACAAAGTCATTCTGACAATCTGAATTCAGTCTTTCCTGTGGAATGATTATAGGGGAATTTAGCAAAATGCTATCTAGTGGTACCCACCAGTGGATCAGTATTAACATTTACATTTGCATTTGAAGCTAATTTTCAAAGTATTTGTCTTAATTTGCTAGGAAGATACCTGTCAAGTCAGCAATTAAACTGTAATTTGGTCACTGAGGTGTTTACACGGATTAATAGATCTTTCTCTTAAGCGTGTGCTCCTGGGTTTGAAATAATAGCTATACTGCATGGTAGCATGACCCCACTTGAGTTTCACACACACATGCACAAAATCAAATTCCATCACATTTTAATGCAAATTTTACCTTTGCAAATGATGGCCTGAAAAGAATGGGTTTCCATGGTAACCTTAGGGAACACATAACCTGTTTATCATAACTTCTCCATGAAGCAAGACAGGGGGTGGGGAACATGCTTTGATGTCAGCTGTATTTTTCTGCAGACAGCATTCTGCTGTAGCACATATAGAGGATTTACCATAATGCACCTGTACTGTCCTAAATAAACTTTTTTCCCCTTCTTAGAAACAGAAGCATCATATGGAATAACATAGGAGGGAACTGCAGTAGGTAGCATTCAGAACCATTAACTGAGGTTTCAGCTCCTGTCTATAGTTTGACAACTAGGTCAACACTTTGAAAGACCAATCATGAATTAATACTTAAAGCAGATCTCCTCCACCACTTTCTGTCTCCTTGCTTTCCCTCCATGCTTTACATTTGGCCCTCACGTATCCCTGCTGCCTTTCAAAAGGCACTTTAAGTTTTTTGTTTTCTTGTTCTTCCACTTCACTGCTGAAAGTACTGTTTGAAAAATGCCTTGAAATATCTCTGAACTCCTACATTGTGGAGCTACCACAGAAAATAATGTATTGATTATACTTCACATTCAGTGCTGACTTTCAAGAGTTGAGGTGGTGGCTTCTGGAGCTGCCATTAGCGAGGAGTGAGTTTGATGGCTGCGAGCATCTGCAAGGTTGTATTTTTCCTGCAGATGCACTGTAACTCCTGGCTAAAGGAAAGTATGTCTGCAACATTTTTTTAAGGTCATTAGGAGTAAGGAACAGATGTTGAGGTTTTTCAGAATGCTGCTTTGAAGTGCCATTTAGGAGTCAACTGACAAGACTGACCCTATAGGCAGTGATTTTTGGGACTGGAACACAGAGGAACCATTGCCCACAGTTACCCATCTGGTATCCATCTGGTACCAGCAAACAACAGACAGTACCAAATCACAGAGAAACTGTACCAACTGCTAAATTGGTATCAGCAAGCAAAGAGGGTCGCCACCCAACAGCAGTTGCAAGCAGGAGAAACAATGTCTGTAACATTTACAGACTGGTATCTGAAGATCCGGAGGAACCTGATGCCATAACATATGGAAAGCAATTCATCTCTCCAAGCCTGCTTATGCTGATGTTGTTTGCTCAGCATTAATCCAGGTTTGGGATTTTTTTTTTTGTTAACCATATTGAATTTGCAGCGTGGAGAGCTTTTGTCATGATGCCATTGAGAATGTGCCTCTCTTTAGTGGCATCTATGTTTAACAGGATTAAGGTGGATTTAATACCCTGTGCTACAGACTAACTATTCAAATTCTAGGAGTACTGTTCCAGAGTGGTGTCAAATCACAGTGGAAGGAGTTGAGGTTAACTTTTAACTCCGTGAGGATTTACTCCATGCTCTTTGCTGTTTTTCTTTGGTATGAACAATTACTGGGGAGAGCTGTGGCAGGAGGTTGTCTCCTAATTTCACTGCCATCTTCCTCTTCTTCCCTTTGTTTATTTTCCCCCTTCTTCCTTCCTTTCTTCTCTTGAAGCAGTGAGCTGGTTTGTACAGTAGCCAAGTGTTTAGAATGTAATAATACAACAGTGAGAGATTTACTGTCTCTAGGCACTACCCCTTCTACTCTTGAGGACCTCCAGCAAGGCATGATTTTATAGACAATGAAAGGCTCGCTCTCCCCTGTGAAGCTGCCTGCCTGCAGGAAGCTTTTCACTGTCTATTTCCACTACTTGCTCTGCAATTTACTTTCATGCCCTGCTATTTCCCCCTTCCCTCCCTCTTTCCCTCCCAGACATACATGTGCATATATCCCCCGCGTACACATTCAGCACTAACACTAGATGTAGGTAGATAAAGCGAAATAGCATTATCTCAATGTGTGTGTTAAAAACCTCAGAAATACCCCAAACATTTTCATTTTGCCATCCTCATCATAAATGGAAATATTGATCTGTCCCCTGTTTGCTTTCCAGGTACTGACACTGTCATTTCATTTTCCCTAAAAAGAACACAAGCTCATAGCTGGGCTGCAAAGCGTGACCATTACACTCTGGCATTGGTGCCAAGAACTCTGCTGACTTAGCTAGAGAAAGATGCTGAAAGACCCTGACTTTGAGAGAAAATTCAATTCAATTTACTTCATACAGTGTCTCTCATGAAGTATTTCAAAATGCCTTATATCAGGAGATAACATAATGAGAAAATGCTTTAGAGAACTGAGTATTCAGATAGCAAGACAAAATGATACACAACAATGAAGTGGAGTAAAAGAAAAGACGACTGTCATTTAAAAGCAGTAATCATCTGGATAAGTAGTCTTGTAAACTAATTACAGTGAGAAGAGAAGCAAAGAATGCAAGACTGGGAGGAACGAGAAGCAGCTTAGTTTCAAACAGGCTAAGGCAGAGGACTGATTTCGTGGGGGGAAGAAATTGTGCACAATATTGTAGAACTACAGGAGATCTGCTTTGGAAATGTATTCACATGTATGTATTATGTATACTGCATATTGCATCACAAGCGGATCTCAGTGACAGGTTAAGTTATTCTCTCTGGTGGCTTGGAAGAGATTAATTACATTGGCCTGGTTCAGTGGAAGAGCAATTGAAAGGCCCCCTTGTAGTTGGAAAGAATCAATGCTGATGGGTGCTGAGGTCTTTTTGTTGTTGTTCTGCTGCTTTTAAGTTTTACTCTCAGCTCGAGGGCCTCTGTTTGCCTCTACTCAGAATAGGTTTGCAAGTGAGGGTGTCGCAAATCTGGTGCTCATTAAAGACAATTAAGAGGTAGAATTAACCAAAACATATTATACAACTAATGGAAAAAGAAGCCACCCACAGAGACAGGCACAGGCCAGGAAATGATCTCATTTTGCATGGTCATAGGAAACCGTGGTCCTCCAGCACCAGGGATCAGGAGATTGCAGCGCTAGGGTTCAAAAAGCAGAATATTATCTTTGTGGGCTGTGCAAATACACTTTGCAGTTTTGGCTTCACCTCCATCCTTGCTATTTTGTCTCAGTGTTGCAAGATACAGCAAATGCTGAGAGCTTGTTTTCTACTAAGCTAAGGCAATTGTCATGTTTTTAAACTGTTACGGGAACAGCCTGTTTCCCTTTTAAAGTTCCCATCTGTGTTTGTATTTCCCTCAGTCTATGGCCTTTATAGAGAATTTTCCCTTCTCTCTAAATCTAAACCATTAGTTTCACCTCCTTGAACAAGAGGTAGGGCATTGCTGGGGAGGAGAAGTAAATCCTGAGATAATCAGCCCTGCTTAATTCCAGCATGGAGCACTGTTGTCATGAGTGTTCCTGGTGTTCTTTGCACAAGGAGAAGGGACAATGGCTGCAAGTATGTACACTTGTGTGCACGCGTGTATATATGTGTGTGTATGCATGTATGTGTGGAGAGAGACAGACAGAAAGGAAGCATTTGATTGCCTAGCAATCTGACTGACCAAGTAGTGTTCTGATTGCATACAGCTGATTTTCTAAGTGAAAATTTTCAAAACTACTCACTGGCAAACCCGAGATCATCAGTGACTGGAGTGTGCGTCTGTGTTTCTTACAGGGAAGGGGAAGGCTGGTTTGATTACTATCTCTTTTTTCCTTTAGACAAGGATGTTTTTCTCACCCAAGGGAAATGCATTCTAGCAGCGTGAACATAACTATTAATCAACACTTAAGCAATAATCAGTGAATGAAAAATGATGACCAGAAACTGAAAATGTACTTGCATAGCTACTTTGGCACTTTTCCTTTGAGATCATACCCTTGCAGTTTAACATGAACAATTCTTATAAAATTAGTGCTGATATATTCCAAGTGGCAGTGATTTAAAAAGCCAGCACTTATTTTTCACTTTTAAAAAAATACTAACAGTGAATGATTTATTAAGAGCTGCATAAGTAATGTTATAAAGCTACCTTAGTAGTCTCAGATAGATCCTCAATTGATGTGAACCAGTAATATCTTATGGCATTCCTTCAAAGATGGAGATGCCGAGATCATCATCACTAGAATGCTGTGTTCAGATGTGTGAAGACGTGTTCGGGATACAGAGATATAGATGTTTTTCCTGTGTATTTTCACCCAAAAAGGAGATACAGCCACTGAGAGATGCAGGTGTATGTCAGCTTTGGGAATGCCTCCAAGAGGAATCAAATGCTATTGAAATTAAAACAAACCACCCTCATCAGTATTTAGCATGCCTTCCTGAATCAGGGCCAAGGTATGTTGTAGCACCCAGCAGAAACCAAGGCTGTGAGCCCAGGATAGGAGTGCAGCGATACTTTCCTTTAGCTCTTCAAGATGGTTTTTTTACAAACTTAGTCACAGTTCTAATAGCATCAAGTGTTTTTTGGAATAAAAAACCAGACTAGTATAAAATGCTTAAAGCAAGCGTGTGTTCAAGGAAAAGAAGGCTCAACATTCCCTGTGACTGAGTGTAGAAAGCAGAACTTTAGGAGTCTACGAGATCATAATTTGGTAACTGAGCTGTGAACAGGCACCTCTAGCCATCTGTTGATTCACCTTCCCAAATTATTTACCCTGTATTTTCTGTTGACAAAAAAATAAAAAAAGTTTACATTAGTTGCCAGACTACCCAAAACAAACTTTGAAGGCATAGACCATTATTTGAGAACCTCTAACCATTACACTCTCAAGGTATCTGTAAAATGGAGTAGGAACAGAAAAAACAAGGTGTCTCAGGACCGGTTGTGAAGATACTGCTTCCTTCCTTATTCTGAAAAATTGTCCAACGAGCAAGTTAGTAACAGGGGAGTTGAAAGTGCTTTCTCTCCAGTGGTGAGATGGTTTTGAGAGTTCCTGTAGAGCATCATCTTGGTTTGCCATTGCAGCCACTTAGCAAAGAAAAGCACTGCTAAGAATATCAAAAAGAAGTATTAAAGGTGCCGTCTTATATCGAAACAATGGTAAAGCAGTACCGATGGGCTCATACAACGTTAGACTCTTCTTTGAGGACTGCTTCTGTCATTAAAATCAATGCAACTTAATTAAAGCAAATTATAGATAGATACATCTATAAATAAGATATTAAAGTGCGCTGCTGAATATGATAATTGCTGCATATTTAGCAATCAGCGTGTGTGTTCTGCTTTTGCCAGGAGGGATTTCTTTCACTGGAATCAATGGAGCTTTATTAAAAACCATCCAAATTAGAGGGAGAAATGATGAGTGTTATAATAACGCAAAATCACTGTTTCAACTTTCATTGCAAAACCAGGAAAGCAAAATACATCCCTCTTTGTGTATGTAAGGAAAACATCAGGAAAATTCTTTTGAATCGTGAACACTGGTAGAATTTTTAATTTTTACCTTTTGATGGGAGACATTAAAAAGCTGGATGGAGGAAAACATGTTTTCTGTGGAATGCTGGAGGTCTTGGAGGGTGGGTTAATTAGGATATCACAGCAGTGAGGAATTAAGAAGAGCCCTTCGATCAACTTCCTCCATTTCACATGGAACATCCAGTTCACTGCCTTGCATAACCCACCTCTGTTTCAACAGCTAAAGAAAATGAGTCACATAGTGCTCTTAAATTTCATTTGCAGTCCCTACAACCAGGCAGACTGTTGAAATGCAAGAAATGAAATGGGTGAATTTTGGTGCTTCACCTGTGTATGAAACATTGAGACCAGGGTGGGGAACAAATCCACTTTTACCTCTCTCAGTTTTTCTTCAGTTTTCACTTAATTGAAAACAAAAACCAACTGTGTCTCAGCAGAGGGGAGACCTGAAGGTTAAAGGGCAAATTCCGTTATACCACAGCTCTTTTTGGCATGCTGAATCTCAACCCATGTGATTAGAAACGCTCACAGACAAAAGAAGAGCTTTGAGAACAGAGGTCAAACCAGCATCTGAATCAAGTCCTTTAACAGATGATCACAAGCCTATTGAAAAATGTACTAAGCAATGCAGCAGTACTGTGTGCCATGTTTATACACAGACTTTCAGGCAAAAAGCAGAACTGGGCAGCATTTTCAAAGCACTTGGGTGATGGCAGAGCACACGTTTCACTCTGCAGCCTCCCTGGGATGGCTTTTAGTGAATGTCAGTTATATAAGATACAATGGTGGTATCTATCATGCCATTTTTATAGGGAGAAAACCACAGTGCACAAGCTCAAGTCTTTCCTGAGCGTGCACAGTGAATAAGTGAAAAGTTAGGAGTCCCAGGACTCCCATCTTCTTAAGCTCTTCCTGATCTCCCGTAATTTTAAGTAAGTCAGGCATGACTCAAGTGGAGTCAGCAGTGTTTTGCACTGGGTTCACAAATGTGTAGCTAAAATCACATTAGCCATGATGAAGCTATGCTATTGCTACTTATCTGGTGGGCAACACACACTTCTCATTTTCTTTCTGTCCTTAATGATATTTGAAATGTTTGGAAGAGGTTTATTGATCAGAAGTGGGGAAAACAAAGGGTTAAAAAGAAAAATTAAAAGGGCAAAAGAGACGTTTAGCGTATAAGTGAAAAATGAATATGCCTGAATGCAACACCCACTGTGTATTGTTCTTTTTTAAGGGTGTGAATCTTCTGACTCTGAGCTATGGTTTTTCTATAGCTACTTAAGAAGCTTTAAACCGTTTTTTTTAACAAACTGATCTCTGGAAAGATGATCAAAGTTTTATGTATGCAGCTCTAAATGAAATACCTGCAGGAGAGGGAATGGTGGCTTCAGCTTTCTGAGATGGCCATCCTGAAAATGGCTCTGCATCACTCTTTTCCTTATGAGAGGTACCCAAGGGGTACTTCACTGGGGACGAACCTAGAGCAGGGAGCTCAGGTTGCTCAGGTGGGTATTTGTGAGAGGTGGTAGAGCCCCAGGTGAGACACACAGTCCTGCCAAAATTGCTTCCACTGTTAGGGGCAAGGGGTTGCTGCTGGCTTCCATTTGCAGCATGGTAGCTCTCACCTTGAGCTGCGTGTGAATGCACGGGAAAAAGTTGATTCTGGCTTCATGAAGCTTAAACTTTAAAAAAAGATTGCTGTAGTTGTTATTGTTCATACCGCAATGGCTGTCCAACCCCGAACACCTTGATCCGCATGAAAGGGGCAAGGGAGGCTTTCCCACTAGCAGCCAGTCTTTCAGCCTTTAACGAATGCTCCAGGAGGAAGGCAGTGTAAGGCAGGTGAGGAGGAATGAAACAGTGTCTCCTGGGAAAAAACACGGCCTCTTGCACTTTTCTGCACAGTTTTCAGGGTCGTCTCAAGCTTCAAGATGAAGCAAATCCTATCTCTGCTTTTAAACAATTGTTCTTCTGCAGCCCAGAATTTTCCTGTAGGCAAATCCTAGACTTACTTCAAGATACGTGCTTGCAGGTATATTCTACTTATACCATGTAATTTATTTGCAGATATTAGAATTCTCTAAGATACGTGTTTCTGGCTTGATCTACATGTGTATGTTCACATGACCTTTTTTTTTTCCTGGGAGGTTTTCTCAAGGAGAATTGGCAGGTTAGAGATATTTGCTGCTAGTTTATCACTCCCATGTATTGGAAAACTCCTCAAAGTGCCCTGCAGTTACTGTGTTTGCCAGGGACATAGCTCGCACTGACACCTGCACAGCTTTTGTTTTCTCCTTTTCTTTACAGTTGCTTTCCTCTTCTGTCTGTTTTGGATCCGCATGGGAAACATGAAACTATGAATCTTCATACAGTTTTCTGTATTGAAACAAATGATTCCATTTGTCCAAGAAAGTGGAGGGAGCCCCAGCCTGCACTCATTCTGCTCTGCCTTTTGGCCCTGTGAATTGGTCCCCTGCTGAAGGCTGTGGATTCGGAGAGAGGAGAGCAATGTGCAGTGTCCTCACTGCTCTCCAGTCCGTGCTTCCCCCAGCCTGGTTCTGCCACTGGGGACTGGCAGAGGTTTAATTAAGGATGCAGAGGCATCATAGAGTTTTTTCTGAAATGACATATTTCTATCGCAGAAATCTTGTTTGCTAGTGGACATCATTGGTTTAAAAAAAAATATTTGAACAACAAAAATATTACGAGCTGTGCAGAAAAAACGCCTTTCTGGCATACAGAAAGTCCCCACTGTGAAGGCACTGAGCTATTTGGCTGTCTTGCCCATTTGTCTAGTGCCTTTTGTCCAAGTGTGGCCACTGCTACGAGCTGCAGAGAATTCATTGGGATTCTCAAAGGGGTGATGAGGAGAATAACCTGCTGGTACGGAGTTTTCTGCTCACTCTCCCTTTTCGGGGAATGGCTGACTCTTCAGGACCTTACCTTTCTTCAACCTGTCTTCTGCCAACCTCATGCTAGTTGTTTTGATTCCTATGTGTATCCAGTTTATTAATTTTCCATTCTACAAAGGTCTTAGCCATACCGATCCTTTGCAACAGTTAAGTTTCATGAATTGTTTGTTGTTGTTGTTTTTTATAAAGGTAGCATTTCATTTCCTCAATTTAAGCATGCTGCTCTTTTAATTTTACTGATGGGATGATGGCTGCTTCTGTGTTTATCTCTGTCCCATTATTTTTGCATATTCATGTTTTGCTTGTTAGTTGAGGCCGCTCCAGACTGAAAGATGATCTGTTCATAATGATGGCTCTTATTTAAGTTGATGTTGTTAATTTAAACCCTAAAAATACAGGAGCATGTTTTGGATCATTCTTTCAGTTGTTCATTACCATACATTTGTAAAATGTGTATTTATTCCTGTTGTGTTCTCTCTTTACTGATTGGGGTGTTGATCACAAAAACTCTTCCAGCCGCCTCTAGTACAGACTCAGCTGAGTAAAATGCACTTTCTGTCAGCTCCTGAGCCTCACTGGTCACCTCGTGGTCCGTGTCCATTTGGCTTTGATAGAACTTCAGGTTTTCATCCTTTTTATTAAGGTTATCATTTACTTGCCTAGATATTTTGTGATTATTAACTGTGTGGTTAAAGTCTCCACATCTGTACTGCTGTGTATGTCCTGCTTTGAGGGAGAAGGATGAGCTGGAATATTTTGGTCTTGTTATTTGGTACCTTCCACACTGATTTTTGGCTTAGTTTGTTGTAAAAGACAGCAAGGAACCCTTAGCTTTGTCTCTCTCCCTGAACCATAAATAACTTCTATGAGGGAGGGGTTTCCATTTTCGCAGTCTCTCTTCAGGGTAATATTTTATTCTGGGCACCATTTTGCTGGTGGCTGAGTGATGATACGTTTTTGCTGTCGCATGGACAGATGGAGAAGGAAAAGGAGTAGAAATGGCTGAGTCTTTAATTAGCCCTGCAGAGCCAGAGCATGCTTTTCCAGTGCGTCGGGGGGTTTTATATAGGGTGTGGAGACTCAGCCACTCGATGGATCCAAATTAGCAAAATTGTGTATCCACCACCACTGTGTTTCTATGGCAACTGTCTCTCAAATCGTATATACAAACAGACCTGGCAGGGGGTATTGCCTTCTATTTGGTCTGTAGGAAACCGTTTGAAAAGGGGTGTTTTCAGGCTGCAAAAAAGGCCTTATGATGTAAATATGTTTTACTTTCTGGTGACTGGTATAAGTTTTGGGACCACTGCGCAATGCTGGCTCAATTCTGAATCTCTTTGTGCTCTTGCCCATTGTCTGACTGCTGTTATTCCTGCTAGGTGTGAGTGTTCACCAGGAAACTTGCACAAGGTTGTGAATGCACAGAGTTACCATGTGCATCTTTTAGCTCGTAAACATCTTGCCACTGCACACAATTAATAGCCTATCTACAGCCACACAGATAGACCGTATACTACATGGCTTTTCTGCTGAGTGAACCACATTATACATCCATTTCTTTTTCCCTCATTCTTCTTCATGAAACAGCAGAAAACTGGAGGCTCTTCTCTTACCGGCATACCTGATGAATTAAGGGAAGTTATCAACCTGATCAAATTAGCAGTGTAAGAATAGCCAAAGTGGCTGTGACTCTGCCTAAGTGACTCTATCTTTATAAATTTTCTCTACATGTCACGTTTTCTGGTGGAAAAAATGAATGAATGATCCATTTAGCCTACTGCCCTCTTTTTGAAATGTAGGACAATTATTGTGATTTTTTGCTAAAGCATGGGTCATTTCAAATCAGAGGTGTTTATTTCTTGTGGCCATCAGTTCTGTGAGGACTCCTTTCTGGTTTGGGTCAGATAAAGGGGGAGTTATGAGGAGGCCTTTGTGAAATATTTTTTTCACTTATGAGTATATCGGATGTTCAATGAGCGGCAAGGTGCGTAACAGTATTTGTCTAGAATAATTCCTAAGCTTGCTTAGTAGCTCCGAGTGATAGTGCCTTTCTTTGCATTGGGCTTGGCTTATGTAATGGGTCCACAAGAGACTGTACACACAAATGCTGTGTAAAGGTAGACAAGACCTGCTACCCCCAAATGCACCACCTTTCCCACTGTAGAAGCTTTTCCATCTGTTCAGTGAAATTATGTATTGTGCATAAGTTGCAGGAGTGACAGAAATGTACTCTAACCTGTAGAATGTGAAAAACCTGATAATTTTTGTTTGTTTTCTCTTTTTATAGTCAGGTATTTGCTGAAAGTATGATGTGATTTATTATTTTCTTTTTAATGAATTGTTAAAAATGTTTGAAAAGGCATTAAATCTTCCTTTCTGCTATTAATCTGTAAAAGAGGAAGGGGATTTTAAATGGCCTCTTAGTATATTGCTTTATAAAACTGCTGATTCCAGCAGCACCGGAATAGGAATACATGATGTAGGAAACACTAAAGACAGTCAGTGCCTCCTGCATTTATGGAGGAAAAGACTAATAGCTCTATTTTAACAAGCCTCTTAACACTTTGGGCCATCAGCAGGCATTGAGTGAGTGAAATTGGGAGAGCTCCTGTGTGCTAAAAGCATTGAAGTTCACCACTTTGTACCCCAGTTGGAGCCTTCCTGATAGAATTGTGCTCTCCAGCCAACTCCAGTTGCCATCTTGAAAACAAACCAAGTAGCAAGCGAGCATTTTGACTGAGTGCACTAATGCTTCACTTTTGAAATGGCACCAGAGCATGATAAATGCACTTAACTCCCAGCTGGATACTGAGCTTTGCAGTGGCGTTAGGGAAAGTTTCTGTATTTGCGTTAAGAATTAAAGCAAAGCCTGTTTATATCACATTTTATACTTGAGCAAAACACGGAAGTGGAGAAAAAACAGCAAACTCAGTACTAAAATGCTAGCTTTGATTCCAGTACTTATGCCACTGGAATCAGAAGGGGTATGCTTAATTAGATTACGGCCTCACGTTATTGAATTGTAGGAGGAAGGTCAGCTAGGGAAGGAGAGAGAGTATCCTGGCCAGCACGCAGACAAGGAAAAGGCTCTGAAGGTTGTACCTGTTCTGAGCAGTTCTTTGATACAGAAGCCTTTCTTGTTAGCCATGATAAGATTATACGTGGGATTTGGAGCTTCTTTGAGCCCCTGCCTTTCTTTGGTTGATTTTGGAATGTTGCAGCATCGTGTGTGTGTGTGTGTATGTGTATGTGTTTCACTGCTTATCGTTTTGAGATCCATTGTTAGTAGCTGGGCTGCATAATTGATCTTCATCTCTAATTACTCTCCTCTCCACAGGTGCCTGGAAAAGGTCCAGATGGGAGCTCATACAGTCTCCACTTCGAGGGGATGGAAAGGCAGTACGCATCCTTACCCAGGTACAGCGCCAAACCTCATATACACTCTCTGATGGGTAGGGAAATCACCCCACAACTGATGTCCAGCTCCAGCATGAGAGATTATTTTGCAATTTTGTCTTGTCACCTTTTGCTGCTGATTTAGTGCCATCTTTATAACTCTGCTATTAATTTGGACTTTTGAATTTTAAAACAAAAGCTCTCTCATTGAACATGTCAGCAAGAGTCATGATCCACAGGTAGAGAACATGACATTGAGAAAGCTGGCTCTGCAAGAGTTATAATGGGTCGTGGCAGGGCATAAATGACCGTGTTTATAGTGATATAATCCTAGCTGGCATTGACAGAGTACTGCTGTGGAAAGCCTCCACTACAGCAGCCACAGCTCCTGAAGTCCCGCTGTTGCTGCAAAGACTGTCTGACTAGCAGTCCTGTTCCAGTAGAGCATCTCTGTGCTTTCAGTGAATGCTGTGGAAATGAGAGTGAATTCTCTGAGGACTTTTTTTAATTTTTAATCCTTATCAACTCAATGAAGAGTAATTCTAGTCTGAAACCAGTGGGGCATAACAAAAAGGAAGCATTTTAGAGATTTCAGTCCTGTTTCTATGGGAGTTCTAATAGCAGAGTGTAAGATTTAGCAAGCCAGAAAGGGGAGCAAGAGGATGCCAGAAGAGATAGTGGGAAGCACTGGGAGGAAAACAAAAATAGATAATATTCCCCATTTAGAATCAGTGGGCTGGGAAAGACCTTAGAGGGGTCATCCAGTCCACTTCTTGGACCTACAAGCAAGATGACTTGTAAAAGCAAAGCAAAAATAGCTATTTACAAGCAAGAAGAGATTCTTTGTTGTGAAATAGTGCTGGCATTTAGGAAATCAGTGAATAGTTTCTTTTTGCCTTTTTTTTTTCTTTTTTTCCACTGAGCTATTTACATTCAAAGGTGTCACTGAAGAGACTGATTGATAAATATGTAATGCTGTGTCCAATTCCAGATGAAAATACAAAGAATAGCTTACTTTTGGAAACAAATATATAAAGACTGTCTCACAAGACATTGTTGGGTATTTGCAGGCATTTTTAATGTATGTGGTTTCTAAACAAAAGGATGTGTCTGTAGTTTAGTTACAGCCTTCAAATGATATTTGTGTCAGCCATCCTTTTGGAAATTCATCCTGTGCTGGCTTTTCTAACAGAATCCTGCTTTCCAACATTGTGTCCTGACATGTGTTTCCTGACTGACTGTGGATATTCTTACTCTCCTGGGTAAATAGCCATCTTTTTTCATAGTCCTCCAACACTCATGTTTCCTGTCATGTTTTCAGTGGTGACTTTTGCAGGTCAGTTAGGTGTAGTTTAATTATACACACTCTTTTAATCTTCAATATTGTTGAGTACTTCCTTGTGAATTACAAGAATAAATTAGCAATTGGTGCCCAGTGTAACTCTCTACAGCAATTTTCATATTCCTGTGCAATGTCTCCTTTTACACATTTTTCCTTCAAGCTAATAAGCTAATCAACCTTGTTTTCCCAATCTTTATAAAATGGAAATTTCCCAGTGAAGTAACTTCCATCACCCTGAATTCTTTTTATTTTACCGGTATTCCTTTTAAGTGAGGGGGACCAGAAGTGAGCACAACACTGCAGGTGCCGGTGTGCGCTTGCTTTGTGCAGCAGTGTCCTACCCCTATCCCTTCAAACCCACTGCATCTTCATGTCCCCAAGGTGTGTGTACTGCTTTCCTCTGCACCCTGCGGCTTTGTGTTGGTGGTTTAAAAAAAAAAACAACCTAGGTCTGTCTGAATCAGATCATGAATCTCACAGTGTTCTTCCCAAAACCTCCATTTAACTTGCTGGAAACATGACTCTAGCTCTTCTGACAGGTTTGAGTATTTAGCTGGCTGGGCTCACCATTTAGGAAGTCATCCAAACATTCAATAAGCTTTGGAGATTGGTGTGAAGAATGTCATTTCTCTCAATGCCTAAGAAGATTATGCTGGAAAGTGAGAGGACCTGCACTTGAGGGGTTGTGTGTGCATCCTGACACGAACACTCGCACTGTCACACACGGGCCATGCCATTGCTGCGTCTCCAGGGGATTTCCACCCTGGCAGGAGCAGAGCTTTGGGACAGCGCACCCTTGGGTGTGCCAGCAGTCCAGCAATTGGCAGCTGCCTCTTATACTTTGGTTTCATAAGTTTTGCAGTTTCACGTTACTGCAGTAATTAAGCCCTGGCAGTCACAAATGACTAGATTGCTCCAGTGAAGTCTAAATCCAGAAGAAGGGGGTGCAGTCTCATTGCCAGCCACTAATGGAAATGAGTGATTTCTTTTGTTCTCATGGCTGACTGCCCAGGAGTGTAGAGGAATCTAGGTAAAAACCACCCATTTGCCAACCTATTCTCAGTGAAGTATCCGTGAATACTACTGTAATGGGCAGCATTATTTAAAAAATAAGAGAAAGAAATAGGAAGGTAGAAAGAAATAGTATTTCCTCAAAGATCAGCTTTCTTTTCTCCAGCATCTTAGTATCTAGTTCATGGTTTCCTGTGCTTGTTCTTTCCCTGTCCTTACCTTGCTCAAACCATTGAGCTGCATTTGATATGGACACGGTATATAATAGTCTGCATACTTTTAGCCAGTTAAGTCCAGTTTAATAAGAGATACTTAGAGAGGCTTCAAATGAGGGTTGTAAATGCTGGGAAACAGATTCTTATTGCAGTATTGTGTTGAGTCCAGGAGGATATGATCTTTGCCTCTGTTCTGGTGTGGCACAACACAAGTGAAGCACTTGGACTGCAGCCAGTTTCACTGGATAAGGGAGTGGAGGGGATCTATGCTATGGCAAGAGTAGCTGGGACCTACACAAGGTGACTCTTCTGCTTACCTGGAAGCCAGCAGGAGTCATGCTGCTGTGGGACAGAGTGACCTGAGTGACAGAACTTTGGTCTTGCCCACTGGGCAAGAAAGAGGAATAATCACCTGCCAAATAGCTTTATGAATGTCTGGTGCCCTGAGGCACGACTCCGTTCCTATGCAAAGGCACACATCCCACATGAAGGGAAATTCAGATTGCCAGCAGCATATAGACATATCTGCTGCCGGGTTGTAAAAATCTAGGCTTTGAAACATCATTGCCGCTTTGCCCTTCTGTTTTATATTTTTCTGTCTTTTCTCTGAAGCTGCTAATTTAAGCCTAGATATTATGGGCCAAATTCAGGGTGATATAAGTCTGCATTAACGGTATTTGAGGAATTCAGCTGTGTCAAGTATGCTTGCCTTTTCAGTAGATGCAGCAGCATATCCAGTGTCCCGCTCTCACTGAGCTCAGTGATGCCCTTTTTGCCTTTGAGTGGAGGATCTGTTCCCTTTGTAAGGTTACATTTTTAATTAAAAGCTGAAAACACGAGGCAGCAGGCCTTGGAGGAAGGCTTTGTATGTGACTGGCTTAATGAGTGGCCAGCTGAGTTAGGAAGTTAAGTTTCTAGGTAAAATAATGCCAGCCTGTAGACTTGGTTTGGAAGTGAATACAGAGGCAAACATCTGAATTAGATGATAAGTGGCTGTGGCAGGTCTTCATCTCACACTGCATTGTGCTGCTCTGTCTGCAGAAAAGCAGCAAAGTGGGAGAGACAGAATGGAAGGCTTTGCAAGAGAGATACACTTCTATGCACTCCGTACTTGCATGTTGCCCTGGGGCTACAGCTAAGTAGTGCTGAGTAGCAGTATTAAGCAATGTTAAATCCTCCTGCTTAGGAGGTGAATGGCTTGATTCTTACACCTCTTAGCCTCTTCTTCAAGGAAGAGGAGCAGGGCAAGTGTGTGGGAGCCAGAAAAACATTTGTATTATTTAAAGTGTTTCTAATGCCTGTTTTCTTGGTGTAATGCAGAATATTTTCCTGCTGGAGCTATGGAACAGATATGAAGCTGAAGCTGTTCTGTTCATAGTCTTATTTTTGAGCTTGCTTTTATAGAAGTCTGTCATAATGTGAATCAGAGTCTTGCCAATGGCAGCCTTGTTTGGAGGATTCTCGTGTTCGAGGACACGTTCTTTTCTGTGTTGATGGAAAAGCTGGCTGTGACCAAGAGCAGACTGTCAGACACTGAGACAGGAGACTGGTGACATGATGAGTATGAATCAGAAAGCTCAGCCGTCTTCCTCGTAAGAAATGCTGATTCCAAAGAAAAGCTAATACTCCAGACTTTCTCTGGAATCCTCGTATTACTGAAAAACGTGTGTTTTTGTCAAGAAAAGGAGTGGGGCCGGAAAGGCAGTAAGAGCATTAGAAAATAACTACTCACACAGAAAAAAAAATGAGTTCAGGCTGTGTAGACGAGTTCAGCTGTATTGCTGTGGCTGGGAGCAGACCGCTGAGCAAACTGGTAATTGGCTCACAGGAATATTTGTCTTAAATGTAACATGCATCTTAAAACTGGGGCACTTGCAAATGTATTGAGGATCTAGCCTTGCAGTACAGTGGCAGCACGTAATCTTGCCATCCTGGAAGCTTCTCTTCAGAGTGACCATGCAACCCACATTTCTTAAGGCAGTAGCTAAAAGCAGCACATTCTCCATTTGTAGGTATGAAGCCAGAACGGACAATTTTGATCGCCTTGACTGAGCCCTTGAAGACCTTCTACATTTCTGCATCAAACTAAATTTCAATTCTGATCTATTGCATTACTTTTATACATGTATTTACAAAAGCATCTAACCTAGAATTAAAATGTCATGTAGAGAATTCATTACTTTCTTCAGAGGTTAATTATTTTACTGTTTAAAAAGATTATGCTGATTTTTTTCCCCTAAGTCTGAAATTACCCTATTTTAGATTCCAGATGCTGTGGTAAATAATTTTTCTGCTAGATTTTAAGAGCCAAGCCTGCAAAATGCCTCCCCTTCAGTGTTTCTATGCAGTGTTCAGTGATGTTTTCTTTTAACCTCCCTTTCAGTAAATTAAATAGAATGAGCACTTAGGCCTTACACTATAGAGCATGAAAACAGCATTGACTCAATGGGCCAGAGTCCCCATGCACTCAGTTTATGAGGTAGCCTCCAGAGTTGAGTCAAAAACATTTCCAACTCTTTGGATCAAAAGCAAAGTTTCTGTAACACCTATGTTGTGGAGAGATAAGGTTCCTCAAACAGAAGAAATGGATTATTTAGCAAGTTTCAGTAGTTTTTTTTCTTGCACTTGTGTTCTTGCCTTTATTTTACTAACCAAGTTTATATCAAAATGCAGGATTTCTGCAGTTTAATCGAATCCTAAAAACATCATCAGAAAGTGACTTGGCACAAACACAAGAAAAAGTTAATTGTCTATTAAATGAGTCATCATTCACCATTGTCTAGCAGAATCTGAAATTAATATTCTGACATTACTTAAATATGTATATAGTATATTCTCCTGGTTAACAAAAAGAAATCACAATTTTAGTGCAGACTATAATTAGCTGCAAATCAACTTGTCAGAGCATTCCCAACCTATGGGAACTGACTAACCAAGAAGCACAGAGGAAAAAGCAAGATTTAAAATCAGTAATTTAAATAAAAATTCCCTGCTTGTTGGTTTAAATCACTTTTTTTTTTGCTTTAAATAATTTTGATTTAACTTATTCCATCCCACCTTACAAAAAATCTGTCTCCATTCTCATTTAGTGTACTTACATTGCTCTTTGACATCCAGTGCTGTTACACAGCATTGATCCAGCAGTGCAGTCATGGTTATAGCCATCAGCTTGAGGGATGTGATGCCCTGGTTGTTTTTTGGCATTGACCCATCTGCACTGACAAGTGCCATGCACTGACACAGGAGTTCTAAGTAACGACAGTGTTGCTCTGTCCCATAGTACCACTGCTGTTTTGCCAAGTTATCTTCCAGAGTCCTTCCAGGTCTTAAGAACAGTCTGCCTCTCAATTTTCCACTGTTCCTCTCTTCAGTTGACTTTGTTGCATGGCTCTACTGAATTTGTTTTTTTCTTCTTTTAGCCCATAATTGTGCTTTGTGGCAGGCAAAGGGTGGCAAGGCTGACGCAGGCTGCAGGTATGGCAGGGAATGCCATTGCTGCCTTGCAGCACTGTATGAATTAGGGCATCATTCACCTGGTTAAAAAGAGCATCTGCAGATACATTTTCATAACGAGGTGGGGGTGTTACCAAAACTTTAATGCAGTTAAATAATTTATAAGTCCAGCCCAGAATCGCCAAAGTCATAGTCTGTCAGTGAAACCACGTTACTGGACATATATTACACAGTTACTAAGCCAACCTGTCAACTTCTGGTGTATAATATAATGTACATTATTTTTAGTAATGCCCAGATTTTCCCTCTGAAGTGGTGGAAAACAGTGAAGGGCACGGTGATGGGAAAATATTTTGCCGTTCCAGGTAGCTGAAAAGAGTCTGTATCTCCCCTTTTCTCATATTGATTAAAATTAAGAGAAGAGGGTCAAGAAAAATATTTGAGAAACAATTGTGAGTGGCCTTTTTTAATTTTGAATGTAATTTTTAAAAAATATTCTCCTGACATGGCTGCAAAACTAAGACGACTTGATAATTTAGGGTCTTAAATAGGATTAGAACTAAGTAAGGTGCAAAAAAGAATGGCCTACCTAATTTTGTTGTCCTAGTAATAATAATATTCAAACAGTATATTCTACAGTATACTTAACTTTCTCTTCTGTTTTAATCATCTAAGGTAATATCAGTAACTCAGGGATGTTTTTTAAATATTATTTTTATCTTGACAACTGTACTTTCATTGAAATGCAGCAAAATCTTATCTGTCTGTATCTTCCAATGTGGTGATCTCATTATAAATGAAATATGTGTATGGTTTTAGTTGGGTTTCAAGTCCTGGCAGATTAATTTAGAATCTGTTTTAATGGAAATACTGGTCCTGCTCAAGCACCTCCAAGATACATTGCAATAAACCAGACAACGTGAAATACAGGCAAAGAAAAAAGATCATCCTTACATGCTAGAGCACAAGCTTGGGATCCAAGCTGCTGTGCTCATTAAAAGATTAGCTTAAATCCAATATCAAACAGTTTAAGATTCGCTTAACTAACTTTACTTAACTCTGCAAGATAATAAAACTGATTGCTCCCCTACAGAGAGAGTCTCAGGCATTAAAAGCTGAGCAGGTAGGAAAGGGTGAGTGTACTGTAGATGTTTAAAAAATGGTCTTGTGCTTTTCTCTATGACTTGGCTGAAAGGAGGTAAGAAAATTGTAAACGGTATCGCAGTTACAGAAATCTCTAAGTTCGATTCAAAGGGAAGGAGATTTGCTTGTAAAACATAACTCCAGTTTTCTAATAAAACAGAAATATCAGTTGAAATGAACAGGATGCCTCTAGCCAAGCCAAGTTAAGTCTTAATACTGAAAAAGTATACTTCAGAAAGTCAGAAAGATCAAAGTTTATGACATCAAATCATGGATTGCGGCTGGCAGACCACCTCTATAATTTCCATGGGAATAACTAAAAAAATTGAGAAAAGAAAATGTCTGCAACTACTAGGACATAGCTTGAAAAAAAGCACTAAAAGCCAGATGTCCCAGAAGAATACTTTGGAAGTGTAAAAGGACGCAGACAGGGATGGGTTTTGTCAATTTTTCTAATAAGTCAGTCAACTCCTCATAGCAAGAACCCAGTTAATGCAGTATGGAATAGTTTAAAAGTCAGTTAATATTTTGAAACTAAACAGCCAGTCTTTTTGCTAGGAGATACTGGCTGAAGTAAATATAAATATATTCAAGTGTCACATTTACAAAAAACATGGATCTGGTAGGATTTCAGTGTATAAACAGGCATAAGGACCTCCCACTCAAACTAAGGACACCAGATTCAGCTTAAAAATACAGGAGATGGAGGGTAATATTGCCTTTGAACAAAAGAACTTGAGTTAATGTTGTAAAATGTAATGAAGTCATGGAGACATTGCCTCAGAAAAGAAAGCTGTGTTAGCTATGCCTCCAGTGAGCAAAAGAACAAAACAACTGTTAGGGAACAAAATATTAACTAAAGAAATAAGTGTCAGTACAAAAATGGTTAGATTGAGATGAAGGATCTGTGGAAAAAAGATAAGTGAATGCAAATTAAAAAGAGGAGGATCAAATTAAAAAACAAAAGCATATGTCCCGTAGAATGCATCAACAGAATGATGTGCTGAGTGAAACCTGGGGAGTAAGATGTGTGCTACAAAATGCAAATACATCCTTTGCATTGTTGATATGGATATTGAAATTGCTTAGGAGACCAACAGGTTGGGAAGCTCAGCTGGCTGCTTTGTAGGTACGGATATTTGGAATAAAAACCTTGCTGCTTATGTTGGTTTAGGATTCAGAACTGACCAGCCAATGTGGATGCTAGGTTGCAAAGGTGAGGAAATAACATTTTCTTTTCTGTGACTAAGTTAATTGTAAACTAAGACAGCTCCACTGCGGTTCTTGGCTTTGGCTGTCCCTGGATAAATAGATCTGGACGTGTCTCTGAAAGATGGTTGTCAGCAAATGTGCTTTAAAAACAGCTAACAAAGGAGAAATGTAGGAAGCCCACAGCATCAGGTGTAAATATATATGATTTTTGAGGATGTGGGATCAGGATTTTTTGAGGGAGCTTCCTGCAGCTCTCACAGTGTTGTGCATGAACATCCTGTATGTTCTATCATGGCTCAGCTAGGTTCCTGTAAGCAAACAGCAGCTTTGCGATGGCACCATCGCTTAGATGCAGACTGCAGTTAGTTCTCCATAATCCAGCCAATTCCCTTGTCTCCACCCAATCCTAGCAAAGCACGCTCAGGAAAAAAAAAAACCCACACAATTGGAAAGATGTTAAAAAGAACAAGGAATTTGCATTGTCATGATGATAAGTTTCAAGCTTCCCATACCAAACAGTTTCAAGTGAGTCAGTTATAAGTATTCTTATGTATATATTTAGGAGAGAAAAAGGAGATTATGTTAATAAAAGTAGGAAAGTGAATTATATGTGTCTTAATTGCATGCTGCAAGGTAATGACAGGCTGTGAAAATCTTAAGAACTCAAACATAGTTCTGGGTCCTTTTACAAACAAATAGGAGACAGTCCTGAGCAGTCAGCGTGCCACCCACTGAGAAATAAGACACAGGGTGGGGGAGATGTGAGCCATAGAGAAACACAAGGGCAGTGCTTTAAGCAGACCTGCAGTTGTTATCCTTGGTGAAACCCTGCCTTGTGAGGAGAGTGCTTTTATATAAACAGGTGATTAAAGGAAAGAGGTATCTAATTTGGGATTAGGAGAATCACTGAAGAATTTAATATTAAAAACAGTTGCTAGAGCAGCTGTTTCAACACACCTTATACAACTGGCAGCCAAACTGCTTGCATTTCATAAGTAGGTGACATATTTAATTTCTCTGCACAGAAGTCTCTTAAACACGTGTCAAGAGAATATTCTAAATTCTAGAGGGTTTTGTCCAACTTTGCTCACATATTCACCTAAGGCTTTTATGTTGCCCTTCAACTATTACACTTTAGAAGATCATGCTTTGGTGATGTTGATCCAGGTTATGTAACGCCTTATTCTGCAAGAAATCTTTTAGGAGCTAGTGTGAGCCTGATCCAGAACCGCTGCAATCCATGGACGTGTCCCTACTGATTGCAGTCAGCAGTAAGTTTAGACTGAAATGCGATTAGTGTTAGAGCATATTCCTTCATTTCTTTGCTATCTGGGCCAGTCTGGTAGTAATTTGATAAACTCTGATTATTTGGGTTTTTTTCCCTGGGAATTCTGTCCACCAATGTTCACAGTCCAATTCCCTCCATAATTTGGAGATCCTGCCTGGAAAAAAGAGTGTATCTTTGACTGCTCTCTGTGGTCTTCTCCACTCCATCGCATCTTACCAGATATAAGTGAAGTAAGAGTAGGACTTAAAATAAATGTAATTCAAGATAGCTGAAGAGTTGCAAGCATTCAGATCACTAGCCGTTCTGAACCAGTAACTTTAAGAGCAAGCATGGAGCTAAAACTCCTGTCATACCCTGTTAGAGAAAATGAATTCCTGCTTTCTTAAGAATCTTTGCCCTCATCTCCAGGCTTGGAAAAGATCGCATTGTTCTAGCATTTAATAGTTATGTAAATTAACACTAATTTTGTCACTTAGCACCTGTACAAAATTATCTACTAGAACAGTTCTTTGAAATATGGCATAAACAAAGTACAAGATGCACAGTGATACTGCTCTTTCATTGAAGCTTATTTCAGAAAATCTGCATAAGCTATTGAGCATCTCTTGAGCAACAGGTAAAGATGTGGCTATGCCAGAAGCATGCCAGCAAAACTTTGTAGGTGTGTGGTCAGTGTTAAATAGTACATAGGCCACTAGTCAGTCTTTCAGCAAGCTGTGCTTTGGAAGTATATTCAATACCGTAATGTGTACGCTGAAAACTTAACCACATCTTTAGAGTAATGGTAGTGTCTTTGCTGTACTCAAAAACCTTTTCTGCCAAATGTAACTTAATCTGGCTGTAGAGATATTGACAGAACTCATACCTTCTGCTGGCTTTTGTCTGGTATCAATGCGGCCTCCACTAGTTCTGCGCTCTGTTCTGCATGAGCAGATGGGATCCTACAGCTGTTTGAATAAATATTAGTTTTAAAGAGTTATTCTGCTCTGATTAACCATTCAATGAGAGGGAAAATGGCAGAGGAGAGAGTGCCTGAGGATCTCTCTGCTTCAGGCCCCTTGGCCAACAGGATTCATTTAAATGTTTGAGCAGTGATGAGGTAAGAAGCCATGTAAACTGGAAGCTGTTCCTCAAGTCACCATCCTCTCTCTGCACACAGGTAGCTCATGCACTTACAACAGCTGTAAAAACAGAGCAGAACATGCAAACACATCCACTGTGTAACATGCATGGGAAGGAAGAGGAGAGTGTTAACTTTAATAGAAAGTGAATTATCTGCCATTTTCGTTCCACTCCAGATGTAATTCAGCAAGGAGATTGGATCTGTGCATTAGATAGTCCAAGACAGCACCTTGGAAATTGGCAGCCAGTTCCAGCCAAAGGCGGAGAGAGAGGACGGTAAATGTGTGAACAAAACCCAGCCCAGGTTATCAAGTAAAACCCCGAGCCAACAGGGGTCCTTGGCTATTTAGTAGCTGGCACTTTTCTTCATTTAAAGAAGAAAAATAGCCTTTGTTTTCCAGGTGAAGGAAAGTACTCTGAGAGCAGTCTGTTGTAGATCATGTCAAAATCTGGCAAGCAAAACCAATCTCAGCAGGATTTCACAGTTGAAAATCCATGCAAATGGCTTTTTGCTTGGATCTAGGTGTTAGTGTACTGTTGTACATACCCATGTGTCACCAGGTTTTGGTCCCTCATTTAGCATTTTTGTTATTAATTTTGACTCGATCTGAGATGCTATGATTTAAAGAAATAGAATACGTGTTTACTGATAACTGAGATGTCTTCAGTATAAAAAGAATGTATTTTTAAAAGTATGATATGGTCAATAGTTTTTCCCTTTGTTTTGCTTTCTTAAAGAGGTAATAGTGGTGTGCTCTTCAACTGAAATCAACCACCCAAAGGAGTAGCTAGGACAAAACGAGTACAAGAAGGGACATACTAACAGGCTTACTTCCAAAGATCCTCAAACAGTAAACACGTTTTACAACTGTACATTCAGCAATTTAAGATTTCTGAAATCATTTAAGTGCCTTAAGGACCCCAGTAGCCGCGCTGAGAAAGCCTGTGTGACTTTGCTGTGTGTACTGTTTCTTACTGGCTGACTCAACTTCTGGTAGTCCTCTAATTAGCTTTGTAGCTATCTCTGAAAGCCTCTGGGTTTCTCACTGAGTAGGGAATTAGGCTGAATTTAGGCAGCCTGCATATACCCATGCTGGTTTTGAGCATTTCCGGTGCTCTCTTTCCCACATGCTGTGCTGCAGCCCCCTCTGGAACAGCGAGTAGAAGTAGCTCAGCAGTGCAGGCTGCGCCATGGTACTGACTGCACCACGCGTTACGGCAGAAAGCACAGAGCAGATCGGTTTGAAACGAAAGGGAATTTTTAAAAAGGGCAAATTCAATTAGTCTGTTGAAATTGAGTTGGGGTTTACAATTTGAATTTTTAGGCCCAGATCCATCAGAGCACTTAAGCACCTGCTTTACCTTGAATATATTTTGCTTCTCAATAGCAATCATTTGCCTAGCTATCAGAGGCCTCCAGGAAACTTGAACTTAAATGTGCATTGTGAAGCGTGAGGGGAAGGATGGCAGACAGTCGGTGGTACTTAGAGAAATTGCACTTTTTCACTCCCTGCACAGAAAGTAGTTTAAATAATGCCTCCTTAATGTTGCCTTAATGCAGTGCTTTTTGTTAAATATCCTGTAAATAATATCAGAAAGCTTATTTAATGAATCAGCTGACTTTTTCTTTGAAGAAACTTGTTACTGATCTTAACTTGGAATCTCTTTGGTATTATTGAGAGGAATAACAACCTTAATGTCATTTTGGTTTGATTTCTTTGTGTGAAGGGCTGACAGCTCTCCCTTCTCTCTCGTCACCAAACATCTGAAGAAAGCTCTGTTATTGAGAGATTACTGCAGTGGTCCTTGGTCTTACAGAGATTTCATCAGAAACATTTCATTTTTAATGGACAATGGAAAATGTTCAGCTGTCCATTATTACACTTCTTTGTACACAGTCTAAAAATATAAATGGAAATTATAATTACATCTGTAATGCTCGGTCCCAGCCGAAATCACTTTAATCCCAATGTGAAAAGAAAAAAAAAATCAATACAGAACCCTTAACCCTGGTCTTTTCCTCCTTAGACATTTCATTTTCAGTTGTACTAGTTTATACCACAAGTTTTATAAGTTTTTGAAGGGCCTTTAGTATATGGAGACCATTTTGCATCCTCAGAATGGTATTGCTGCTTTGTGCTTTTCTGACTTAGAAGCTGGAATGCTCTTCTTGAGTAAGGGTTTATGTTGTAGCTGCTTGATATGATATGAAATTTCTCCCTTTTACTTTTTGATCATTAAAAAAAGAGGGACCTTTGAAATGTTGCAAAGTTCTTTTAAAGAAAATTCCATTTTACTTGAAGTAGGATTACACATATTTATGTTAGAGGGGAACCCAACTCAGCATTAAAGATTTAACATCGAGGTTTGGAAAAGACATCATTCTCAACTCACCACAGGCTCTCTGCTGTGTTGTACGTTTCTTATGGGATTCAAATAGCAACTTTCTGCAAACCTGGACTTAGACCAGTAGTTGCTTTGTTTTGATTTAGCTTCTAGGGAGGAAGGAGCTTGCTTTTATGCTGTAAGGCCTATGGAAACTATTAATTGCCAACTAACTGCAGCTTCCTCTGTAGCGTCTGGTTCTGGTAACAGTCAAAGACGTGGTGCTGCAATTTAGGGCACGCTCTGCTACATTTCCCCGGTTGCCACACTATTAATAATCATAGATGTAACATCCATGTAGCAGAAGTGTGCTGTTCATCTGGTAGAATGTCTTGTTTCTTAGTAATCACATGTACGTAGCCCTCTCTAGATCATGGGCACTCAAAAAGTAAAAAATAAATTAACTGTATTTTGTTATTTTGTTCTGTCTTTTTTTCTGAATACCTGAAAGACACAGTCTGAAACGGAATGTTTCCACATGGAGTGAAGCATTTCAGCAACCCACAGCTAGTACTCGAGCTATTTATTTGCTGTCTAAGGCTGTCAGGCCTTAACTTCCTGACTTCATTCCAGAATACAGATGTCTCATTCTCTCTCTGCCCTCTCCTCCCCTTTCAGATACCATTCTCCTATACAAGAGCCTAATCCAAAGCTCAATGAAATGCTTCCATTGACATCCAGAGGTTTTGGCTGAGGCTGGACGAGTCTGGGGCACAAAGTTCCTCATCGCATCAAGTTATTCCCTCTTCTCAGTCTGGTATCTAGGCAGAGCACAGATCTCTTTCCATCTTTATGTTCCTCTGCAAAGTATCTTGATGGTTTTTTTATGAACGTTCCACTTCAGGTCTATCACACTGCACAGTCTGAAAATGCTTAGAATGATATGGTTGTAGTGACCTTTATTGTTCATTAGTGAATCAGCAGTGTAGCTTACTGTGGCTTTAAATGAGCTATATCAATTGATTGTTATTTTCAGTGATGATTCCCTTGATTTGAACATACTAGAGCAAAGATAATTGTTTGATTGATTCATTATGTAAAAGATTGTTTCAAGTTAGAGGGTGTTTCTACTTTATTTTTTTTCCCCCCAGCCAAATTGAGACATGCTGTCTGCAGTCTTTGCCAGGTTCTTACCAGGTTCAGATCGGGAAGTGCTATTGATTCTCTTTTTCTCACTGATGGCATGTAGTAGCCTTCCTGGGTGGAGCAAGGGGGCCTCTCTGATTGTGGCGGTGTTCATTGTAATCTCAGCTGAAGCTACTGACAGCATCACATCTTGCACATAGAACTCCATTGCACATGGTAGTCTTTGGCACGTGATGTATATATACATGTTCAAAAGAAATTGAGGCCTATACCTGGTGGTGCTGTCCAAAGCCTCTCTTTATCACAATGTTGGCTTGCCCCTATCTTCCAGCTGCTGTGCTGTCGCCACTGTACGATATCACTAGTTCCCAGCTGTTGGCATCGCTCTCCCGTTGCTCAAGGATGCAGTGCTTTGGTGTGACTTTAAATAATTTTTTTTCTGTCTTCTGCTCCCTCTTCCAGCTTTATCATCCTGATGTTTTCTGTTCTAGGTGCATGACTAAGTTGATATAACTGTGTTGCCACAGGCTGTGGTTGCTCTCTCTAGAAGGCTGCTGTGCTCCAAGAACTTCGATGTTGCAGATTTTATCTTGTCATCTGGCATGCAGCATGGTGTGCAGATAGCAAAGAAGAAATTTGTTTAGAAGCTACATTATCTCCTCTATTACAGGTAGTGGGGAGGGGAAAATGCACATAGATCAGGATGCTGTATGCCATGGGGCCATGCTACTAAGTCCTGCCAGATGCATGGCGCTGCCCCAGACCAAGAGTACATGGAAGAAAATCATGTAGATCTTGATGATGTCTCATGTCATCTTGGACTCCTTGCAGGCATTGCTAGGGCTGGTGTTGCTGGAGAAGAAAGTAGAGAACAGTAGCCAGACCAGGAGGGGAAAGTGGAAAAAAAAAAATGTGGTGAGAGCCATGGGCTCTAGGAAACCAAACCTGGGCCTTTTGCAGGGAGACAGAGAGAACAGTGGGGGATGTGACATCTTAACCTGTTGTCAGTCCTCCTATTTTCAGCCTGTCATCTAGCATGATGCATGCCGCCTTCTAGATTTCCTTTTTTAAAGAAACAAAGTCCAGAAAATAAAAAGGAGAGGAGGAAGAACTGAGCACAGAAGTGCATGAAAGTCAGCAGTTACATTGTCTTCATCTGTGAATGGACTACATTGTATATATTTATGGGCATCAAAGTTAGTGCCATGTATATGAGTAAAAAGTCTTCCTATGAACGTAAGGCTGGGTTGCTGTATTGTGCATTTCCTCCGTTCTGTGTGGTTCAGGTCTCAAAGTAATGTTACAGTGATGTATTTGGTAGTGATGGGAGGGGTGTGTGTGTGTCTCATTCACACACAGCTACTCTGCAGGGCGTGCTGAGTGAGTGTTTGAGGAACCAAGCAGATTCACAGCTGTGTCTCACCTCTCCAGAATCTGCTTCTACTACTGGAATCTGGTGCACTAAACCCTCCTCATCTGAGCAAGTCAACAGCCTGTCCCAGGCTGCTGCCTCAGAGAGTGGCAGGGACTTTGTAAATAAAGGAAACAATGGAATGATAAGTTCACACTTCAGCACACTGCTTAACAACCTGATAACAGTTAATTACATACAGTATTTTTAAATGCAGCAACAAGGAGATAACTCATGCAGAGATGGAGCACAGGCACTTGGGCCTCACGATGGAAGGTTAACCTCTTATTACCCATGTCCCTAAAGAGGCTAGTGGCCTGCCGCTCCAGATCTCAGCAGCTTTGAACATTTACTGGCTAGCAGTGACTCAGGGCCATCCATGTAGCATTTCCTCAGCCACAGGTAGGGAAGCTGCGCTCAGCCCCCTGCGACTTGCTGGGCCCCGCTTTGAAAGAGCAACATGTGTGCTGGAGGGCAGGGAATGCAGGGTGGTAAAGCAAGGGTTGTCTCTCCACCGTGGGCAGCAGGTAGAGCACGTCCAGCCGGCAGTCACTCCACTGGCTGCAGCTGCACCGGTGTCCGTGTAACTGTAGAAGCTCTTAAGGAAGAAGCCAGCATAAACACAGCTGGAACGGGCTGCAGTCGCAGGGCGCTCGCGGCCGTCTGCGAGTCACAGCAGCTGCTGCTCTTCGGGCACCGGGTGGGATGTTTCCGTCTCTCCCAGCCCGGTGGGATTTAGGGGTTTGACCCTTGTTATTTAAAGCGCAACCTCAGGACGTCTGCTGTCAAAGCACCCGCAAAGTTTGTGACTTAATGCAAGTCTAATTAACTGATTTGCCTATCCAAATCTGAAGATTTACACACTTCTGTAGAGGCAGCTGTAAAGTTATAACTTCAGCTGTTTATCGTACCCTGAGCCTTTAAATCTCAATTATTAAAGGTGGTGTTTAATGACTGGCTGGAAGAGGGGTGGTTACCAGAGTGTTAATGGAGTGCGGCAAGCCAGGAAATCTATAATCTAATGCCTGTATAGAAATGAATGGTTTTAACAAAAGAAAATACAGAGGGTGAGGATGTACTTACAGACTGTTTGTGCTGTTTAAGAGCAAATCAGTACGTGAGCAGTAGGGGAACAATGGGGACTGAAATACTGCCAGAAAAAAGAAGTAAAAGCTGTCTGTTTTTAAGATCCCTCTTGCCCCAAAAAGCAGTCATCGTTCTCTGGATCTTGAACTTCGCCTTTGTTGCAAAGGGGGAAAAAAGGGAATAGCACATCCCAGTGAGTTTAACAGAATGTCTGGACCCAGAAAGAAATGAAATGGAGGGAAAAATAACCAGCTACAACCAGTTTCAAAAATAATTTTCCTTTTTTATTGAAGCATGGTTTTACTACCCAGTTTGTGCCATCGGAGGCAGAATTGACAGCTATGCTTCATCATGGCAATAGCAGAAAACGCTGCAAGAAATGGTTTAATTTAAATGAGGGATCCTTTAAAAAAAAAGAAAAGCCTAAAAGCTTGATAATAACATTAATAACCACTTCTTACAGGTTTTACTAGCCCACTAAAGATCATACAGCGTGTTAAGATCCCAGCGGCTGAAAGATCTGGGTCCAGGTTGTTATTACTTAGGAAGATTCTTTTAATGACTTCTGTTATTTGTTGAAAATCATTTGAACAGCACAGCTGATTAATCACTGTGCTTTGAATTCATTTCATGTGAAAAATGAGAACAGGATAGAATTTGGGTTTATGTGTCTTTGAAAGCACTTTACAAACACAGTGTAGATAGCATTAGTGCAGTGAATGGATAGGTGGAGGGAGAAGGCTTCCTTTCTCAGAGTGAGGGCTCTCCTGAAGTCCAAGAGCTGTGTTTTGTTTTCTTCTGAAGAGGGGTTTTGACTGTGGCAACAGAATTTCTTTTAAATCAAATTAAAATCTCCTGAACCACCATAGGACCTTTAATTTCTAGCCTGATAGCCTCCAAAAAAAATGGAGATCTGTAGTAAAGGTTAGGGTGAGGCAAAGAATTCTGGATGGTATTTCTGGCTTTTGTGGGGCTGCTGCACTGGGGCCAGTGGTGTGGTCTCACCTCTCTGTGTGTCTTTCCCTTCTCATTGCTTGCCTGCTCTTGGGGGAAGCAGCAGTCTCTTCTCATGGCAGGAATAGCAGGGTCTTCATGCCCATTGGAGCTACTTCATAGTAGTGCAGTACAAATATTACTGTAAGAGAGACTTCACTTGAGCATCTCATCCCAGTGGTGGCAGTTCTCCATGCATTCAGTACTTCTTCGAATTACTATGAGTCTGCATTGAAATGCAAAATTCAGCTGAGAAACCTAAGCATTTGCTTCTCTGGGTGGCTTAAGATGCATATGTCCTTTAAAAAACTTCTCCCCCCTCCAATGTAACTTGGCCAGCATCGGCTCAGAAATGTGACGCAAGAGACCAAAGGCCAAGAACTCTTTCAGTCTATAGGAAGAGCTTTCAGCCCCTGCTGATCTGCAACACAAAAGACCAAAGGGATCTTAAAATCTCCTCCAGGTCTCTCCCGGACAGAGCATGGGGGTTCCTGAGCAACAAGCATGACTGCTTAGCATTGAGAGTAGGTTACCAGTGCCAAGAGGTTAATGACTCACACGGTATTATGTTGTGTTGAATAATGAGTAACATATGAAATGACACATGTTGTAATGACTCACTACTTAAAGTACCAATCTACTTAAGATCCCTTTAAGCTTGAAGAGATCACAGAATAGCAATGTCTTGTTCAATAGGTGCTACTTTATTTTATGCCTCCTGGTAGAAGAGATGTACCATGCCTGAGAGCATATGAACAAAGCAAGTGGGGAATTGAGTAGGAAGGATTATTGGACTAGTTGTTTTGAATGCTTATTGGGCAATTATAGAGCACTGGCTAGCGTATTTGGGTTTTTGTTGCTGTTGGTTTGAGGGTTTTAATCCTGATTATCATAGTTCTTACAGTTGTAGGTTGGATTTAGGGAAGAAAAGAAAGGGGAGCTTTGCTTGCAGGATGGGATTATCGGAAGCTGGTCTGAGATATACTGTGGAAAATAAACTAATACTGGAGCAAAGGAGCAGCACAATGTTTTATGGCTTTGTTGGTGATAGGAGGGGGTTTTAATTAAATAGCATTCGAGATTCTGATGTTAACCAATCTGTGATATAATTCACTCTGTTAGAGACTGAGAATAATCAATTTGCTTGCATTCAAAATAGACTGTTTGTGCTGTCATAAGAAATCTTACATAATCTTATAGTAAAGTTTTAAACTTGTCAGGCTATTGTTTTCCTGTCTTACCGTTGTTTCTGCAGCCTGCTTATCTGCATGGAAAGCTAGTATCTGACTAAACTTTATGCTTGGTCCTGGATGTACAAACAAGTGGGGTACCTAAATATCTCCCATTGCTAAGAACTGCCCAGAAATCTTCTGGGGCCCAACATCTCTCAAAATTTGGCCCTTTGCTAATAATAAAGGCCCTTTAAGGCTAGACTTCAACTAGAGTAATATAAACATGTCTATGTACTTACCTTCTGGGATTGTGGTGATTTTGCTGTTTGTTTCTAAATATTCCAAGCCATAATACCACAGAGGGAAAAAAAGCTATGCATGTAAACTCTGATGTTCAGGCCAGTCAAGGCTACTGTTCAACTTTGCAAAACTGCATGCAAGGAAAGAGAATCAGGCCTGCCTGCACTGCATCTGAAATGTACTCTTGCTTGAATTTCAAACATACTTGTAGGGATCTTTCCTCCAAATCCAAAACAAATATGAATTCTTTAAAAAGGGGCGAGAGAGATTTTTCTGCCCCTTTTTTCCCCCTCAGTAACGCAGGTCATGAAATTATCATTATTTTTATGGGTCTGCAAAGCCTGTAGAAGTCAAAGCTACGTAATACACATTGCAGAGTGTTCTGCTAATCCCGTCCAACCGCAGTCGTGCCTGGCCCAGGGATGAGGGTCTGGTAACTGGAAACCTGACACTGATGGAATTCCAAACACAGTCCTCAAACTAAAAACAGTTCTCTCCGCATGGCATGTGCTACATGAGAGCGAGGGATTGTATTCGTTTACATTATCTGATTTTTTAGCCTTGCATTGTTGATAAAAGAACAGGAGAAGAAAGCACCTCCACCAGCTCAGCCCATAAATAATGTGTGTGTGGTGTGTTTGAGGTTAGTATGACATTGCTAGACATCTGACTTCTGAGAGGTACAAGCCTCTCTCACAGACAGCAGCCACTGAGCACTTCCTTGTGGTGCAGACCCTTCCCAGCACTAAGATACCAAATTTGATTTCCTGTGGCTTTTTAAATGCAAAACCCATCATCGGGTATGGGAAGTATTGGTCTGAAATGGCAAAGAATATTTTTTCTAGGACTATCTCGCCTATTAAGGTACAGAGACAGACTTTAATGAAGCTCAGAGTCGTGCACTGATTTTTTTGAAACCTGCAGTGATTTAAAAAATATTTATTTTTTTTAAGTTACATGAACATTGAATATTAAGCAACAGAAGTTCTCAGTGTCACTGACTACAAACAGCACTGCCATGTCTTTAATATGTCTGGAGAGATAGGGACTACATGGCCCTTTCATTCAGTTGTTTTTAGTGTATATTGAGAAAAGCTTTATAAAGACACAGTGTAATGTATTTGATACTGTAAGATTGTTTATTTGCATAATTTAATTCTTACATCAGTTTCTCCTTTTTTCTTTAAAAGTAGATCCTCCTGGCTGAGAACAAACAGCCTGCAATCATGATGCATATAGTAGAGTTCTTCAGTGAGAATTTGTACACAGATAGGACCTTGTTGCTTTCTTTAATCACAGCCTGAGCGGCCTGCTGCCATCACCCAGAGTTTCTGTATGTCTTGCTTAGACATGAAAGAGACTGCAGCCAAATGTGGGCTTTCCATTTGCCTTAGTCTGTGGCTGTGTTTGAAGTTTATTTCAAGAAGTACTCCCTGACAAAGTAAGAAGGCAATTTTTCATGTGAGATTATATCCCTTGCAAAATATTCCCTCAGCAGCAAGAAGGCGACAGTGATGTAAGAAGGGAGCATTCCCTTCCTTGCTTTTTACCAGGTACTAAGAGGGTGACCTCTGTGGTTCTCCCTATAGAACAGAGGCAAGAAAAACTCTTTGTCATGATGAAATCGAAACCTCCAACATGATGGGGCACAGCGTGAACAGCCAGACCGTCATTTTGCTTTCCTTTCCTTTCAGATAACCCAAGCATGTGTCTCATGGCTGATGTTAAAGGTGACCTGCAAATGGGGGTTAACAATGAAACACAGTAAACTCAAAATGAAACCGATTTTTATGGTTGTTTTTTGAAGCATTAGGTATTTAGGCCAGTCTACCCTGTGACATTCTCCACAACTGAAGAATTACTGAAATGAGAGCTTTAAAAAAAAAACAAATGGGGGGAACTGCAAAAAGCAAAAAGTGTTTGTTAGGTTTTGTAGGATCTACAGATGCCTGTTTAGCTTCAATGACTAAATAACATATTGGTAAAAGAAGCCTTTCTCTTAAGTATTCTGAATCCTTTGGTTCAGTATTAAATAAACCCAGAAGCTCTTAAAAATAGTGCAGCAAGGCCAGAAAATACTAGATTTTATATTCTTTGTGCTTGGAAGGTAAATAAAGCAGGGATAGAAAAGCAAACTACTTCAGGCTTTACTTGTCATAGAGAAAATAACAACACACGTACTGTTAATTGAACATCAGACATGAGTTACCTGCTTTATTTGGACAAAGCTGCCTTGTGCTCTTAAAGCTCAAAATGGATCACAGTTCTTACCTGCTGAATCATTTAGAAAATAAACCAGTAGAGTTGCTAACCAGCATATGAAATGATACAGCAAAACATCCTTGCAACTACCTGTGTGTGGGGAAGATGAAGTTTTGCTTCTTCTCTATAAAATGAACATTTTAAGGGGCACCTTGCCCGTGACATTTTTGAGGAGTGCATTTTCACACTGCCTCACCAGTTTCACTCCTTTCTTGGACCTGGTGCTTCTGCCTCCCTTCTTTCCACAGCTTCCTTCATCAGCAGCATCTGCTTTTAGCTAGACCCACATCAGTGTTGTGTCTTCCACAGACGCAGAGCTGAACTATCAGCAAAAAACACTTTTTTGAACTCATGAGATCAGTTCCTTCCCAGGATGTTGTGTCAGCTTTCCCACCTTCTGCCTGCCATTAATTTCACGGGACCCCCAGGTCAAACAACTGGCCAAAAATCTGGAAAACAGCTGAGGGTCAGAGCAGCTCCTGCTCAGCATGTCCTCTCAGAGGGCACACTCCTGGCCTGGTCCTTTTGAGTGGCTGAACCTGCTTGACCCAATTTGTGGAGTTTTGATCACTCCCCTGGGTCGCTGATTTTCCACTTGAGGTTATTGGTTTGACCCCCAAACCGTGGGTCACTTGGGAGGTGTGATATGTCCCTGTGAACTCTGAACTCATCAGGAGCCAACAAAAACAGCGAGGGAGGGGAGAAGAATTTCATTAGGGCTTCCTCAGAGGTGGCAATGTCTGGCAAGTGAAGAGGGAGGGGTTGTTTTGCTTCTTGCAGAAGCAAGCGTAGCATCTACAAGGGGCTGCCAAGTAGAAAGTGTTTGGTTTGAGTTGTTATGGCAATTTCTTTAAGGATGAACAACAGCACATACTTTTACACCGTGAGCTATCAAGTGAAAATGGTGTTGCTTCAGAGGGTCCCTGCTCTTCCTGCTGGGAATTGTCCCCAGTGGCCCAGACTTACTTTAATGGTCACAGCATTTCTACAGCCAGAGCTTGGTATCTGTACTTGTTTCTTCTGCCTTAAGAAGTCTGACTTCTGATAGTTAATTTGACACACCTGGGGAGGGAAGGGCTGGTTTTTTACTGTATTTTAAGAGTTGTCAGGTGGAGGTTGATGTCAGAGATTCACGAGACCCCAAGGCTGTTGGTTTGCTCTATGAGCTCCCTATGAGCAGGCTTCAACGGGCATGGCTGGCAGGTAGGGCAGAATGAATCCTCAGGAAATAACTTGGCTTCAACATGCAGTGCTGTTCGTAAAAGGGAAGAAAAGTGTTGTCATTGTAGCATGTGTATTTGCACGCATGACACCCACTGGGTTACCAGGGGAAGTGAGCTGGAGAGCGTGGTGCGGTCACAAGGATATCTTTCATGAAATTTGCCCTGGTCATGCGGCCAGAGGGCTGCCTTTTGAGCAGTTACCAGGGTTTCCCAGGGTTTTACTCATGTGAGAGTTCTGGTAATCATTGGTTATATCACTGCTTGTATTATTGCCAAGGCTGCTAAAAAACCTCACATACCTTCTGTCTTCCCAGGGCTTTCCTAAAGGATCCATTTGAAATGGATTCAAGCCTTGTCTCTGTGTACAACCTCTCTTCCCAGCTGCTAAGGCCTGACTCTGGGAAAGACACTCGAAAGTAATACTGCCTATGGGTGTTTCACCCTCAGAGAAGGGAAACTGGTGCTGAGTGTGAACAGCTTGGATATTTCTTTGTTTTTTAAAGAAAGATTTTGTCCTTCCCACATGTTCCTCTCTGCAGTTTGCCTACACAACAGAGATGGTATTAGCTGTAAGTGAACCACTGGTGGATTTGGTTTTGTAGCATAGGTAACAGCAATGAAGACCTGATGGCACAAGCTCAAGCAGCTTGGGTGCATGGCTCAGGTCTGGCATGCTTGTGCTTTGATTGCTCAGGCTCACCTTTACTGCACAGTCCTAGGTCAAAGCTGCCCCCGTGTGCTGCCCTCTGCGTAGTCACAGCTTCTGTGGCAGCAGTGTCACACTGTCTCCTAGAACTGGACCGGCTCAGCATTCCTGGAAACAACTCTTATGGCTGGATAACAAAACACAGCCTCCTCTTTTCCTGCAACATCCAGACCTCTCGTGTGAGTTGAGGGATGAGCTGTGTGCTGAAGGCTCAGCAGATGATGCTGGCAGCTCAGTCCTGTTCTCAACAGTCATTTTGGTAGCAATTAATCTTGAATTTGTTATTTTAGAGTAATTCAATGTTGCAGTTAGAGCTCTGTCCAAAAACTACCTGGCTTTTCAGTGAATTCTGGATCAGGTTCCCTTTTAAATATGATCCACAAGAATTTGCTTGATTATAGCTGCTGATGAGAACATCTTATAAAATCTAATACACAAGATTTTGAGCATTATCCTTATATTAAAAGGTGATAGGTATAGGTTTGACAGTTGTTCCTGTTGGCTTGCTGCTTGACACAAAGCAGCTCCTACCATCACAGAAGCCTTTTCTGATTGGAAGTGCGTTTTTACACACAGAGGTATTAAAAGCTGAGTGTGATGGGACTGACTAGTGAACAAGTCTTCATATATGTTGCAGCTCTTTTGGCCTGCTGTGGAAATTAGGCTTTGTTGCAAGGTGTAGGTGTGTGAGCAGAGACAGCAGTTGTCTCAGTACATGCCGTTAAGAGTCCTTTTAGTATCTCAGAGGGTGGCTTCAGGCCCTTCAGCACTTTGTCTGGACTGTCTCACCAGGAGAGAGAGAGAGAGAGAGAGAGAGAGGAGGAAAAAAAAAAAAGCCAGGAGTGCCTGTCTTTTATAATGTTCTGTTTTTAAAGCAAAAAGTCTCTGGGGAGCATAGGGTCCTAAAAGTCCAAGGCCTGGAATTCTTCCTTTTGCTCTTTCCATTTTAAACAGGAAACATTTGCACTAAGTTATTCCAGGGGGAGAACTGTAGGTTCATTTCAAGGCAGATAATGTTTGCTCATTGCCTATGTCCATGATTTACCCCATGGGCTTAAACGAGTGCAGCAGAAAACCACATGTTTTGTTTTACTTCATGCAAAACTAGTTCCAGTGGAGTCTGGGAGCCCAGATTAAGAAAGGGGGAGCACACTTGTAAAATCTCTGTGTGAACAAAAGGGAGGCACTGACAAATTGTGAACACCTGATCTGCTGTACCAGAATGATAACTTTTTTAATAAATCTGTGCAAAGAATATTTAAACAGTTGATTAGTTCAGTCCCAAAGCCACAGAGCAGGTGTAATTGATTTATAGTTTCAGCCCCTGTTTTGGGTCAAAACCCTGTTGTCTTCCTTCAGCTCTCACTCGGAGAGAAGCTACCTCTGCAGCCAATGGGAGGTTCTGCCCGAAGTGCAAAGACATTTGCAATCAGACTGGCATAAACTCCTAATTGAGTTGAACTTTTGGGGATGCTCTGGTGACATGTCTGTGAGAACAATTATTTTTGCCATTTCGAAACTATAACAAGTTAAGCTGTGCTAGGAAAAAATACCAATGCTTCATTAGTGCAAATCATGGAATTAAGATGCAGAAAGCTACAGAGAGGGCTCCATGGCACATCCTCAGGGATGACATGTTCACATGTTGCTTTTCACGTGAACTAGAGCTTGTCAGAGCCATACTGATGCAGACAAGTTGCAGGGCTGTTGTAGTATCAGACCTTCTAGATCACAGGAGGTTTTTCTGAAACCGCATTGGCAGCTCGCCCATTAAACACAGGTATTGTAGCTTGACATCTCTAGTGTTTCTTCCAGGATTTTCAGTTTTTCCAGCTATGTGTGTTTGGAAAGCTTTACAGTCTGACATGTTAGGACAAAAAATAGTGGGAAATATCTTGGAAAGTGTGAATATTTGTGCATGTAAAGCTTACGGGATTTGCAGACTTGCAGACCCAACTCATCTGTTTATCCTCAGGCTAGATAAGATTCAGTCAAACATGCATTGTTTAAAGGAGCTTTGTTTCCATTATGGCAGATGGATCACAGGAGGCTGACGTTGGGAGCTGAAGGGCTCCAGTGCTCCCCCATTGTAAAAGGGCTGTGATGTGCGCTGGACCCTTCCTCCAATGTCCTGGGTGTTACAGACTTTTGTAGCATGCAGGTGGGAGGCTTGTTACCCTTCAGAAGTTCTTTTGATTTATCTGGACCTGTCATGCTTGAGGTGGCATTTCCTTTCCCAAAGTAAACATAGCTTGTGGGTACAATAACATGTCACTGGGTGAGTGGACTGCTTTTTTATGTGCTTTATTATGTTTTTCCTCCTCAGGCGTGGACCTGCAGAGCCACTGGAATATCTAACAGGGCCACGAGTAATATACAAAGAGAGAGATCTTCCCTACTACCAAGGAGGACAGCCTGTTGTCCACCCATCTAAGGGGAACTACACCCGTGCGCCGGACACAAGAGTGGCAGAATTGAGGTACCCGCAGTACTACCCAGCCCAGCCCATCGCAAACCAGCATAAAGGACCCCTCAGGCAAGACGTGCCACCTTCCCCTCCTCAGTCCCACCGAGCACCAGCTTATAATGAAATGATCCGACACCGTGGGACCAGTCCAGACCAGTACCAGTACAGGCAACAGGATCCCAGGCAGAAGAACGCCATGACTGCAGCTGTATAGCCACATGCTGGACTTGTCAGCACAGCCTGGGAGGAATCCCATCGGACATCATCCTTGTAGAGTTGTTCCCAAGCATAGCTGCCTGTAAGAATGGCACATGAGACCTGGAGTCGTTCTTACTGAGCTGGGCTCAGCATAGGTGCTTTCTAACAGGCGAACTAAAGCCACATGAGGTACGATGTGTTTTGAGTATATGAAGTACCAGACAGTTGGGTATTTTTTAATTCCTTTTTAAAAATAGAAAGTGGCTGCTGGAAATGAAGCGCAACACTTAATACACCTCAGGGCTATCTACCGAATCCGGTTACACGTATACAGTATGTAGCTGTCTGTACAAGGGCAGTGGCGTCACCAGAGTTTACTTAAGAGTGCTGTTGTAGAACCTGTTATTGAGCATGCAGTACGGACTTCATGGAGAGCTGGGGATCTTGTGTAATCCAGCTGGTGATCCTGAGTCGACAAGGGACTGCTGTGGAGGTAGTGGCTGCATTCTGGGCACATTCGGACCAGCAACTCTGTGCTTTAAGGATGCCGCAATTCCAGATTTGTAATCTGGTCTCGGTCTTCCTCTTTCTGTTTGGTGGTGGCAGCATTTCTCTTGTAGCCTTCCTTTGTTGCAGTTTGTGTAGCAAGATTCTCCTCTTATTGCACCTTCTGCATTTGGAGTAAGGTGAAAAGCTTTATCCACCATGCTTGGGCAGGCTCACCGAGGACAAGGCAGCCAGCTGGCTGAAAAGTGTGTGTCTGTAGATGTGCATGTGTGTGTTGTGGGCGTTTCTTAGTTATACAGTGTGCACTCTTTAATGTAAATGCTGGAGATCGGCTCCTTGGCTGCTGTCAATGTCACTCTTGGGGTTTCAGTGAAGCCGGCCTGTGAGAAGTGGCTGAGGAGGTGACCATGGTCTAGCCTCCATAACTCATATTAAGTTACTGTATCAGGTGCTGCCTTGGCTCAGTCAGGGCAGCTCCTTCCTGGCCCGCTCTGGCCAGGGCTACATCGAAGTGCCTGCCGGCAGCGTGCCCTGCCCTCACAAACCTGCCGCTGCCTGAAGACACCTGTCAGTGCAGGCCCCCCTTCAGTTCCCCAAGGGAAACTCAGCCTCGGGCAGCACCAGGCCAGTGCCAAGTGCCAAACTACTCAAGATCCTGCAGCCAGGGGGGCATTAGGCCAGTGGGGAAAGGGGCTTTTCACAGTGAGGAGTGAGGGGAAAAGACAAGAAAAGCAACAGGGAGGGCTTCAAGACCCTGCAGCCCTGGAGGAAGAGGAGGGAATAGCTGTTCGTAGCAAGTTATTCGCAGCAGTGCATAGCAAGAGAGAAGGTGTGGGTGGGGAGAGGGAGCCAGCAGCGCAGCAGAGCCATGGGGGGACAAGGTGGTGGAGTACCTGCCGACTATTTGCCCCATACAGCCTGAGCTTGCTCTGCAGCCAACCAGATCGAGATGAGGTGAGGAACGCATGTCCCCAGCCACAGAGACCTGTGCTACCCAGCCCAACAGGGCTGTGTCTGCTCAGAGATTTGTCTCAAGGATTTTGTCACAGGGAAGCTATAGAGTCTTGCCACCTAGAAATACATTTTGTGAAGTTTTCAAGTGTCCTTAATTCCTTGACTTCTGCCTTTTGGGAGCGTTATTAAACTATTTGGGCTCCTCTCCTCATCACAGAGAGACTGTGACCTGGCCAAGGATTAAACACAAGGATTTCTTTGATGTCTTTTTGACACCTTTGGTATGCAACAGATTAAATCACGTAGGTCACTTCCCAGGTATTAAGTATCACCGGGAAGGTCTGTCCTGCTAGGAGCATGTCCCTTTACTAGATATCCCTGGGAAAAGGGCTTGTTAGAGGTCTGTAAGACACAGGGCAGGGTGGGCCTGTGCACTGCAGCTTTTCTTGGGCCGCCACTGTTAGGTAATGGCCCTAATGAGAAGCAGCATTTAATCCTAGCCAGCATTTCTTCTGTGCTGCTAACACTGATGAGAGACTGGGGTAGCGCTAGGGCAGCTGCCTGGCTGGCCGGCAGGCTCTAGTGTTTGCATTCACATCGATCTCTACCTGGCAGCCAGGCTGGGAAGCAGGGGAGAGGAGACAGCTTTGGGGCGGTGGGGAAACATCTCCATAATTCAGTTATAGGGCTGGGGCAGGGGCAGGCGCAGCTCTAAATCCAGTCAGGAGGAAGCATTGGTGGGAGGGGGAGAGAGAGAGAAATCCAACCAATGATGAAGCAAATGCGTTCGATTCTTGTTCCATTTCTTTCTGCCCTCTTCCCTAGTAATGTAGGAGGGAAAAACCTCTGGAGGTGGGTTTGGATGTAAAGCTGGACGTCTCTCGGCACCCTCCATAAACAAGACGCATTCCCCAAGGAAACTCTGCCTGTCGTGTACGTGCTGTACACAGCCTTGTACTTCTCTCAGAGAGTTTTAGATGCTGTAGGATACTCAGCCAGGACTTGGCAGCCACAGGGTAGCCGCTGGTGTTATGAGGGCCCGCTGAAAGTGAAGCAAAACCAATTAAAATACTTTCCTTTCCCTCCTTGAAATACAACCCCTGATACATTTGATCCAGCTGTAAAGAAGCTAATACGTTTGCGACAGTGGCTTTATCAAGCCAGGCCACAATTAAGAACAGCTCTTGAATATAAGCTACTGCCTTTATAAATCACTTTCAACTAACCCTTCAAATGGCATCACACCACAGCAAACAGACCTTACTTACAGTATTTCAAGCACCAGGGCCAAATAAAATCTGGATGGAAACTGCTCCTGGGTTATTTATAGCCTTTGAAGGACCTACGCAATTGTCTCCCTGTAACCTGAATTCTGTCCTTGACTGCATCGGCTCCACTCGGTTGAGGTGGACAGATCAAACAAACACCCTCTTAGCTGTTAATCTACCCAACAGGTCATTAAATGATGCTTCTGCTGTTAGATCAGTACAGAGCTTAAAAAAAAAAAAGTTTTAAAAAGTGCTACAAGTATAATATATGGATGCATCCTACAGGCGAGGAGCTAAGGAGGAAGAACAGTCTGACCTAGCTGGGGGAACAAGACCAAAATGTGTTAGAGAGCATCTCATCAATCTCTGGTGCCACTGTTCTGGGAGAATATTGCCATTTGCTGGTTTAATATCTGGTAGAGGTACAGTATTTTCAAAAGTATAATGTGTAACTACAGTATATATAGTCAGCTTCTCTGCAGTGTAAAATGTATGATTTTAGCACCATATTGTGGAAAAATATGTACCGTGCAGAATTCACGAGGTGCTACAACTGATGGTTGAAAATACACACTTGCAAAATCCAAAAGAGCCGTTAAGTAACAAGTTGTTCTTTTCCCCATATGTCCATATGTTTAGGAAAATTATGAGCCTGAAATGCTCTTGACACGTAATTGCCTTGCACTCCCTCATCCAAAATGTGCCAGTCCAGCAGTAGTTCCTGACGTAGCGGGTGTGAAGGGAGCGCTTGGGTGTGCCACGGGCGCAGCGTGCCATAAGCGTGCACGTGAACAGGAGTCGAGACAAGGGGGAGAGAGGCCAGTTCCTGCGCAGAGCTGGGAGCTTTGATTTCCTGAGCTGGTGGCATGCAGCCTGCATTTCTGGCTCTGGCGCAGGGCCAGCCAGGCCCAGCAGTTGAAAGATTAAGAGATAGAAAACGAGCCTGTGGATTTTCTGAGTGACCACCCACTAGTGAGCTGTGAACCTGGCCTGCAAGCAGACATTACCACTGTGATATATTATGATGCAGAAGCCTCTAGGCACCCCTTGAATGCATAAAGAAATATCCATTGCCCTTTGTGGAAAAAAAAGGGGGAATTAAGCATTTAAAAAAAGGCTCCTGCCTTGAAAAAGTGCATGCAGCCCTGAATTCTAATTCACTCCAGCTTCCTGATCTAGAAATAGCTTCACATGCTGCCTAAGTTTTTTTACAGATGAATTGTGCTACCTCCTCTTCTCCCAGCCATCACAGATTTGTTTATCAGAGTTAGCGCTGTGAGTGAATCCTCCCGACTGCGCTGCCAGGGCCGCATCCTGACACTCTGCTTTGAGCAGGGGCTGCTGTGCACTTCCAAAAGGCCCTGCACCTGTGCTCTCCATCACAGTTCTTCTGCAGAGTCTCCAAGCCTTGCGTGCAAAATCAGAAGCGCTATTCACTACCTGTGCATAGAAGAGAAGGCTTTGTAAGACAGCATTTGTTATTGTGAGGGAGAGAGAGGTGTTTGTGATCCTGACAATATCTCTGTTTTTAAGTGAAACTCATTTTAAAATCATACGTGCTTGTCTTGGGGGAGAAATTCAATACACAATTTGAGAGGTTTTTTCTAGTACCGCATCAAAGATTTTGATCTTTTGTTACATATGGCTATATAAATTTTACCTGGTTTATTTTACATTAAAATAAAGGCTTTAAGACTATATGTGATTATGTGTTTGCATCTTGAGTCTTTCTCTTCTTTGTATCTATGAAGTCGTCTTCACCCCTGGATGTGATTTGATATTAGAAGATCATGTGTGATCAGGCTGGATCAGAATTGGTAAGGTGACTTTTTTACAAAAAAACCCCAAACTGTAACAGCCATCCACTGCCTTGCAGAAAATAAAATCATGGGGCCTAACTTGATTCTCTCTAAAATGTGCATTGTCTTCAGTTGTAGAGCCAGAGTCGTGGTTTCATAGCCCTGATTGAAAGGAGAAGGTCCCCTGCAATCTCGGTGAATTTCAGCTTAGGCAACTGCATGCTCATTGCTAAAGTTCCCCAGACAGTTTCATCTCAACGTCAAGCTCTTTTGCTGTCGGTAACAGCCAAGCTGTTCTGCGGCCGCATAGCAGGTACCAGGTCCAACCAGCTGAGCCTGTATTTCAGCGAGAGAGACGGCTGCAGCGCTATCTTGCCAGAGATTTAGGATTCCTTGGAAGTTTAACACAGGTACTTAACTTGAGGTACGTGGGTCATTTCACTGAAGCTGATGACACTACTTTTCATATTCCAGGTTATGTGCAAGCATAAATCTTTGTAGGATCAGAGCTATGGGTTGCAGAGCACAATAAGATTCAGGCATTCATGTTAGATGAAGTAATTTTCAGAATAGCAGATATTGAAGTGAAAAGTCACTGGAACAGGGAGAAGGAAGAATGTAGCCTTTCCGAGATAAAAATTTTGGTTTACTACAAAGAAAAAGGAAAGAGTAAAAGAGCAAAACAGAAGGATAGAAAAGTGCAGAATGTTTACAACGCAAGATACAGCAGAAATTGTGGTAATGGTTCAGTAAAAATAAATGTGTACCGCACTCCAAAACATTTTGAATGCAGGTCTTGGTATTGATGTCCAAGACAGTTCATGGGCAACTTTGAGTCAATTTTAGCATGTATTAAATTATGATTCACATAGATGCCAATTTTAAAAGTTACTGGGTCATAACTTGCACTCGTAGCTAAAAACTGGACAAATAAAACACTGATACCTCAGTTTTATTTTCTGCTGAAGTTGCATAAAGAGTGGCAAAAGACAAACTAGCAGTGTATTAAAAGCTGGAAACTCAGTGACTGCAGTTTCAGGAGGTGCTCCCTCTGCCTTGGCAGTTGTCCCTTGTGGTTTCCCCACAGCAGTGCTCACTTCCCTGAGACCTGGGCTTGAGTTAAGATCTGTTACACAGTCACTGTGGTGTCTGCATAAAGAACTGCATGGAGACATTTGGCTATTAACTGACCCTCCTAAAGACCTGTATTCTGCAATAAGCAGTGTGAGATGTAGTGCCTTCCCCATGGAAGGCCTCAGAGCTGGGTTACTCACCCCAGCAGAAATCCAGTGACCTGCTGCAATGGGACAGCAGTTGAACAGTACCCACAGCAGAGCGTAGCAGCAGTTCAGCGGTGAGGACCATGGCTGCCTGAGCAGCCTGGGGGGCTTTCGGGGTGCAAAATGTTATTATCAGGATTGGAGTGGAGTCGGACTGCTCCTGCAGCCTTTTAGAAGGCATTCAGGGCTTTTAATAAGCCCCAGAGGCCTCTGGCTCAAAGGCTCTGGAGGCCTCCTGAGGAGGTTCCTCAGGCTCCCTGCACTTGGTGCGCTTGTCAGTTTAGAGAGGGTGCATGGGCCCTGAGGCACAACTTGGGAAAGTGTGGAAACTGGTGAGACTGAGGAGGGATCTTCCCATAGGGGCTGCTCTGGGGAGGGCAGCTCTGCTCCTGTTTTTCCCCATAGGCTGGAAGCGAATTTCCCGTACAGGCAACCAGACAGGATTGCTGTGGGAATTGGGAAGGAGAGGTGAGGTGGGGAGAGTGGGAAATGGCAGGGAGAAGCAGCACAAGCAGGGGGAAAGAGATGAGAAATTAGAATAAGTTGGAAAGGGGGAGACAGGCAGGAGAGTCAACCCAGAGCTGGAAATAGGTGGTGGAGAGAAGAGGATTGTCCCCCATGTGTGAAGTTCACATGCCAGCAAGGAAGATGGCGCTTCCTGATGTGCTGGCCACCACTCTGCAGTTTCCATTTTCATCCCAGGCTTGTGACTCCCCTCCACTGAGAGTCAGAATCTGTTTGCAGCACAAAGCTACCTATGTCTGAGGGAGGAAGCAGAATGGCAAGTAGGAATTGTGAGGAAAGCCATCAAACAGCACAGGGAGAGACACATCCCTCTCCCATCATCGCCCCCTCCCCTAGAGCATATCTTTCCATCTAAATCTCATGGCCTGCTCCCTATACGCCTCCCTTCACCGCCCTGGGAACCACTGACACCACCAAGTCCCTTTTCCTCCTAACTGTCCCTTTCATTCCTGATCTTTGAAGTCACCGAAGTCACATTGACCTTCAAACACAACTCTTGCCTTCACTGTTGAGAAGCCTTGAGACATCTGTAAGTGTAGGTAATCAACACCAAGAGTTTTACTGGCACCTGAAAGCGATACGGAGTCAAAGCATGCAGTCCTGGGGCCCTGCATTCCCATGCGGTGTGGGCTGGGACTCTGCTGTCATTGCAAACAGGGGCAAGTTGCAGGCACTTCTGAATCAGTGGCTTTGTGGGTACAGATTGCAAGAAAGACAGATTATATCTCCAGTCTCTTTGCTTGTCTTGAACAAGCCTTTGATGTGCGCAAAAGCTGGTTTTTTTGCTAGCCTGGCACAAAAATCCTGAACCAGTTTCAGGGGCCAAAAAGGTGATTATAGTCTTTAAAACAGAATTAATTCTCAAACTGTTCCCAAAATATGCCTGACAAACTAACCCAAGCCAGACGAGTTGGCTGTGCTCACAGCAGAAAAACTTGGTGCAGAGGAAACAGCCCTGCTTTGCTTTTCCAGAAGAATATCTGCATCTGAAAGAAAATAATTTATTGGGAAATATGTACAGTTGAGTAAAATTGCAAAATAAGACATTCAATGAGGATTCTATATAAAACCGTGCCCTTTGCCTTTAACAGGTAATGAATAAAAATTTTATAAAGAAGCAATGAACATTGAATGTTTTATATTTAAAATACATTTTGTGAGGAAAACAATGCGGCATAGAAACAGGACTGAAACGTTCTCCAAGATAATGCCAGAAGCTGCAAGATGTTAGCAGCATTGTCATATAAGTTTCAAGGTGTAGGTTTTTAATTTTCTCTTATGAATCACAGAAGCAGTCGTGAAAGCTATCATTAAAATTCATTGCAAGAAAAGTAAACTTACATTAAAATCTACCCCATTCTTCCCTGGATTCTTGGTAGTGGTTAGTAAGCACTGTCTGCTTCTCTGCCAAATCCTTACCTACGCAATGTGATTTAATCTCTAGGCTCCGTTAAATTGGAGTTTTCATACTTCACATCCTTCAATCCAGAGTGAAAAAAAAAAGATAAAAAATTGTAGCCTAGATTTTCAAACCAGCAAGCTACAATTTTAAGAGGCTTCATCTGCCATAATTTTTCTAGGAATGAAAAGAGAATTAAAAAATAGACCAAATATGAAGAAACTATAAGCAAATAAAAGTAAATAAAGCAGCCCTCCCTACTTTCCTCCCTTTTCCCTTCCTCCTAAGTATATATATGCATATACATACACACACACATATACTTAGACATTGCTGCTTTTGATCTAAAACCCAGCTTACTCTTCCAACTTATTTCTAGCCATTCCCTGTCTCTGAAGGACAGTCAGTAGTTACAGCGATGCACGCACATGAGACAAGTGGTAAAAACGGTGACCTTCTAGTTGGTGAGTGGTTGGATGTACTGAACAACCGGGATCGAGCCGTGCATCGCAAAGCGAGCAGGAAGTTTGCAGACAGAGCAGCATTTCCAGGTGCTACGTGTCACTCCACCACCTGCATCTCTGTAAGTGACCATTTGCAGAAATGGGCTGAGTATGCTTGAAGGTCCCTGTCCCGGCTATGGAAAAGGTTTGCAGAGGTTGCTGCTGTGAGTGAGTGCTCCCGGGCAGGCAGCATGGCCACGGTGTGCTGGCAGTGCCCTCATTGGCCTGGCCAGGAGAGGAGGGACAGGTGGCACTTCTAGGGAAGTTGAAACCAGAGGATAAGTCAGAGCAGTTGTGGGGCTGCTCCAAGATTGTGTTAAGCAGCCTGATAACGTGCTGGTGATTTCAGCAAGCAGAGGAAATCAGAGGCACTGTTAGCATGTCCAGTCATCAGCTCTGCATTCAGATTTAGCCAAATTAATCACAACTAATTCTGTTACGGGAGTGTTAGGTGCAAGAAGGGTGTTTCTAGGTCTATTTGCAGAGGCACACGCACACATCCTCCTCTTTACCATGGAGAATCTGGTCTTTAAAGGTCCCTTCCAACTCAATAGATTCTATGATTCTATGAATGTCTTTCCTTGCTTCCCTCCTTTATTCCTCTTTTCCTTCCCTTGGAAGTAAGCCCTCCAGGCCAGTAATTTTTCTCTATATGTAGAAGAGGACAGTGAAGCCTCAGTCCAATGTACATTTAACACAGTTGTCCTGCCACATCCTTCACATCCTAGCACTTGGTCCCACTCTAGCCCCTGTGTCCTTTCTCCTTCCCCAATTGTAGGTATTTTCATTTCTGTGAGAGGACAGAGGTAACTGAGCTGCTGTTGCAGAAAAAGACTGATTTGTTTTTTTTTTCCACTGGGCTGTTTTTAACATGGATCATTTCCCAACTCAGTCCCTCAAATTGTTTTGATGGCACAACAGAGTGTATAGAGCAGTGATGGGAACAATGCTGGAGGGTGAGGATGGGTTGGAGCGTGGTTAGACTGCTGTTGCTACAAAACAGAAAAGGAAAAGAAAATCAAGAATGCTAAATTGCAGCCAAAGCATAATGTATTTAGGGGCTTGAGTTTGAAAAGCCAAGCACCATCTTCTGCAATGGTTACATTCCTCTGCACGTTTACCTCTGGTCAAGTTTCCTGAGAGCAGAGGCAGCATTCACCAAGTTGGAATTCCTGAGGATCTCACCTGTGGATTTTCTTCTGTGTTTAGTATTAGGAAAAGAGGGGAAATTGTGAGGCTTCACTTAAGCTGTGGCTTTTTCCCCTTCCTGCGATGAGTTATGCATGGAGCCACAGGACCTCTCTTCCCCTTGCAGAGTGGGGGTGACACACAAGTCACCTTGATGGCCTGGGACGCAGGGTGCCAGGTAGTAGTGGTGGCCCAGCTGTGCAGGGCACGCTGAGGTTCCCAACTACTTGGTCTCTCTCAACTCAGGATGGCTGCTGCCCAAAAATTCCTGTGTGAGCTGTACAGGGGACAGCGAGGTGGCAACCAGAGCAGCAGGTCAGGGTGGTCATGGTCACGGCAGGGGCTCTATCATGGTTTTTTTTCTGTAAGGACTTTTTTGTTCCCCTGGCAGGGGCTGGCCCACGAATGCCAGCAAATTATTCAAGTCACCCTGCAACGTGATTTGTATCACTCACGGGTTTGGCCAGCAGCAGCGACATTTGGCTGGTGCTCCCCGGGCCCCAGAGGCGAGAGGGGAGCCCATCTGCCAGCTGAGCTTGGGATCCTCCCTGGCCCTGCAGACTCTGGGACAACAATGGGAGCCCTTGGCCCAGCACGGGCAGCATTTGGGGCAGTGTTTCAAGGAGTGTGGCTTTTATTTTGGCTGTTTGGTTACACATCTCCTCTTGGATGTTTATGCTGAACATGAGGCACTTGTTCTCTCACCAACTTCAGTGAGGTTGAGTCCAGCTGGATTTGTGCTTTAGGTGTAGAAAGCCAACAGTACGCCTGTCATCTGCCCCGTCTCAGGAGAGCCTGGGCACAGTGCTGCCTTGCATATGCACGCTCGTCCCCACACTCACA